>NC_092820.1:144094952-144102452 GCF_023375885.2 Dermacentor andersoni
TCCAACTATATATACAGGGCCGGCTTTATGGCGGGAAAGGCGTGGGGGTGCGCGTTCTGCGCACAGGTATAGGTGTCCCAAATTTTTCTTTCCTGATTTGTCACGTGTTGGATCTCTCAGCGTCCGAGTCCATAGAGTTTCCGAACGCGAGACCGTGCATTATTATCACTACTTGACCCGTCAATCGCGCCTACCGAGATGCCATATGCGCAATCAAGAGGTTCGTCAAACATTAAAGTAGCTCAAAAACCGGATGAGAACGATGCTTGTGGGACGAAACGCGTCTCGTATGTGGGCAGGATGGAAGTTGGGGGAGGTGGGGGAAGGGCGGGGGAGCAGTTAGTTCTACATTATAGTAACGGTAAAGCAGCGCCATAGACATGGGGAGAAAGGAACACGTTACACACACACGCGCGCGTGCGCGCGCACACCCACACATACACACACAGACAGGCAGTCCTGTGTCACAGTTTGCGTTTTACGTCTTCCTTCCCATCCATGTGTTCTCGCTATGTGGTTATGTGTTTGTGATGTCTTGCGGACTCGGACATTTCTTTGAAAACGTGCTGTACGTACATGTTGTACATGTACAGTTATTTGTACATGTTGTCTTCCTGGTGGAACTGTGCCACCATTGTGTCACAAAGTGTTTGTATCGTCTTTTGCTGAAATAAACTTTTTTTAAACGCATGTGTTTCGGGCTGCTTTATTGTTCTAAGTGCACGTTGTTGTTCCACGAAGTAACTGCCTGTGACCCTCCCTTTTTGAACCAGTGACTTCTTCCTCGTCTTGTTCTTGCACTGGTTTCAGAATAACGAACGGCCAAGCTCAACGTGCAAAAGAGTACACAGCATATTACTATGCACGTCCCATAAAGGGGCTTTCATTTCCCCTTACTTCATTATTTCTACATTTCATATAGAGGTGCAACTGAATTCCTCTATACTTTCTATGCTTCGAAGTCTCTTTCTTCTTGTGACTAACAAAAAACGTCAAAGACCTCGGATCCACTCGCACTTCCTCGCTCAAAGGGCAGCCCGTACGTCTTGTACCCGTGTATAGAGGCAGCACGAGTGGTACTCGTGTTTTGTCGCTACAATTTGCATTCTCTATGCCTAGTTACTCTGTCCTCCTTCGTATGCACATGGTGTTGAAATGCAAGACGAACCCCACCGAACCAACTCCGCTTTCTTTCTTTTTTTTTATACTTCCAGCGACAATTACTTTTCAAATGCTTCCCTACCGGTGCCCACTGAAAAACGGGAGCACACGCGCGCACACGCGCGCACATGCGCACATGGAGAGTTAACGACGTCGCCGGGAACGGCTACCACGCGGCATTGGGGCGCGTCGACGCCCAATTGAGAGGAAGAAGCCCTTAACGCGACGCGTCCCAAGAGAGCCGCGACCGCGCATGTTGATGCATCAACATGCGCGGCCGCGCCGCTTCGTAAAAAAACGTCTTATTACCGTCGCTCGCGCCGCGACCAGGCCAAAGCCACTGTGGAAACGATTTCTTTGTTCTCTGTTCCTCCGTTGTTTTCTCGCCCACGCGTTCGGTGGTGCGAGCTCGTTCTTTCTCGGCCTGCTCCTCGGCATACGCGCCACGGTTTAGGTTGCAATCATGTGGCGAGCTGGAGCGACCATGACGGTGTAGCACCGCGCGAGCTGCGGCGGCGCCAGCGTTAATAACGGTCGTCCGCGCGGCTTTTCCCTAATTTAATGAAGGCGACCGGAGAGAGAAGCCTCCCCCAGTCCTCCCCCCAAGAGCGACACAAGGTGACCACGCCCTGGCCGCAGCTGACCTCTTCGACTACTCCCCCCCCCCCCCCCCCATTCCTCCACCCCTCTTTCTCTCCCCGCAGCCGACCATTTCTCTATCCTCGCTGTCCACGTGTTCCGTACCACGTCTGCGGGGTGGACAACCCTCTTGGCCGATTTGCCACGAGCGCTTCGCCCCGCGCTTCGCGTTTCCCGTGTCATGGTGGACGCGCTTTTTTTTTTTCGTTGACCGTCCGATAGCTCGGTTCAGGTGCCGGGGGCAGCATACCGCAGGTGTCGTTAAAGTAGGCCTTGACTTATACACCTTCCTGCCGTGGATTGCGCGCGGTTGTCTTGCTGCAGCGTGAGGTTGTCCCTTTGCGACCGAAGCGGGCGGCTAAGCGACTTCTCGGACGCCGTCGCGACATAGCGCGACGCCAATGAGTTGTCTGAACAGTTTATTTTTTTACCTGTGAACAAGGCCCCCGTGTGAGAGCCGAGACGTCTTCTTCTATTTTAAATTTTACTTTGGTCGGCGTAGTGCCCCGGTTTTTGTCCACCTTTTCACCATGTTCCATCCCGACCAGACGGGCTTCCGTCAAGCACTGAACTACAGTCTATAATCACGCAAACTCTTCTCGTGGTGCGACTCGATACGATGTTCGGACGACGGAGTGCGAAGGTTTGTGTTGGCCACGTGGTCCTGGTCATTCTTGGTTTCTGGATTCAGCGAACAAGCAGTTTGCTCAATCAAATTTCAATGGGATTCCTATTACAATATATTTGACGAATATGTTGAACATCTATAGTTAGTTGCCGACTTCTGTTCTCCTGATGAAAACTGAATTCTTGGGTTGCATGTGTCAAAAACACGATTTCGACAGCTTTCTAGTGAAAGTCAGCCAAAGAACAACAAACGTTCAGTAATAGCTGTGTAATACTTCAAAAAAAATGTTTCTATTGTGAAATATCTACCACTTCTGTGGTCACAATATACAAGCTTGATAAAGGTCATCGTGTAAAGGCCGTGAGAGCGGCTGAATGGCCTCATCTCATAAGTACCCAGAAGGAGAGGGAAAATAAGGGAATGAAAATACGCCCAGTACTACACAACATGAGAAGAAACTTAATACTGTAGTTAGAAACGGAGATGTTTGCTCTGACAAGTTTGTTATGTTACAGCGATAGCTGTCGAGCGTACTTCAGACAAATTTTGCAGCGTCTGTCGCCGCTATCACTTTCATGTTTTTATCACTATGTGTTCTGGGCCGAAGACGTATGTTATTAGATACGAACGAACGCTTCTGTTATAGCATGTGTATAGTGGTAGAGTGATAGATCTCAAGAATACTTTCGCCAAATTTCGCAACTTCTGCCTCCGGCATCACTATTGTGCTTCTAATTATCAAGCTTCCTTTGAAGAAGGAGGTTTATCTCAGTGTATACCAACGAAATTTTTTTGTTGTGGCATATTTGCATTGTTACAGCGACAGCTCTTAAGCATACTTTAGCCCAATATTGTTGTGTCTGGCATGGTCATCACCGCCGCGTTTATCATGTTTCCTTGGCTGAAGAAATCGTATGACATTAGGTACCAACGAAGCCTTTTGTGCTGGCACATTTTCAATGTTACAGCGATAGCAAGCCTACTTTAGCCAGACTTTTGGCATCGGTCGCGGGTGTCATTGAGCATTCTGGTGCAGTTCTGCAGAACTGATTTACCATATTCGCCGTCTCTGCGCTTCCAATTGTGGACTGATTCGGCCTCGTTCCGGCGATTTAGCTCACATAAAGATACCGCCCTAAAAGGCGTTGGTCTCGGGATCAGTCCTCGGACAAGAATGAATGTTGCTTCGTTGCTAAGCTTTCTTTCTCAGGAACTCGCACGAGTTTCTTTACTAGCAAAGTACTATTCTCAGGTGAACGACGCTTCCTTTTCACCATCCCGTTTATCGTCATCACGTTTCCATAGCCAATCGTGTCGTGTGACACCGATAACAACGAAAGTTTTGGCATGGTCGCTGTGCTACAGCGATAGCTGTTACCCGTGCTGTAGCCAAATTAACGTTAAACTTTATCCCACTCGCTCATCTCTTTTCATTCGCGCAATGTTTTGTTGGGGGCACTTGAACAACATTGCCGGGTACCCAACGTTCGTATCCACGCGTGTTGCTATGGCGCGATAAAGAAAACTTCAAATCAGAAAGCAAACGCGGTCGAGAAGCGGCTGGCGCCGGATCTCTTTCGGACGGGGCGTGGCTGGCGCGACGTGCGCAATCTTGGGATGGACGTGGAGGTCGTAAAAAAGAGGCGCGCACGGCCCCCGAAGAGGTGCCCCCGGTCGGCTTAGAAAGGAGAAGGAGTGGGTGGTCGAGTGGGCGAAGGTAGGTACGCACGCCGCCGCAGCTGCCAGACAAGGGGGCCCGCTATACGACACGCGGCGACGACCCAGGCGAAGTTAGTCGTGCGCGACGAACTTGCGGCGGCCGCCGCAGCGCCAGGGACACGGCCACTCGAAGCCCCCGAGCGAGTAGGGGAAGCTTCGCGCTGTGGACTACGTGGCGCCGCTCCGCAGGCATTGGAGAACAAAAAAAAAAAAGAAGCGACGCTGCGCTGGGCCGTTCCATACTGCGAGGCCGAACGAAGGTCGCTTAGAACGAACATTGTAGAAAGCGAAGGGAGAATGCGATTCACGCACACACACACAAAATGTCGCAGCTTCGCCCGAGGAGCGAAGCATCGACAGCGATAGCAGTGTGCGAGAGCACTTCAGCAAGTAATGCTCGTAGTTTTGTTACCAATATGGAAATTACAGTAAACATTCGTTCAGTGATTAAGCAGGCCTCCTGTCGCGGCCGCCCAGAAACACGTGTAAACCGAGTTTACGCGACGACCGCGCGCACTCGTGCTCGCGAGGCTGCGCAAAAGAGAAGCGAACGTTCCGCGCTGCCGCTCCGTTTACCATTTCCGTGCGGCGAGCGTCCGAAACTCAGGCCCATCGCGCGACCCCCAGCGCTGGGCGCGCGGGAAAGACAACGTGCGTCAAGGCACCGTGCTTCTCGGCTAGCCCTCGCACCCGGAGCTGATCACGTGACCTTCCTCCAACACTTGGCGCTCGAGCTGCGCATGCGCTGCGCCGCGCGGGTCGCGCATGCGACGGAGCAGATCACGTGACCTCCCTCCAACGCTTGGCGCTCGAGCTGCGCATGCGCTCCGCCGCGCGGGTCGCGCATGCGACGGAGCAGATCACGTGACCTCCCTCCAACGCTTGGCGCTCGAGCTGCGCATGCGCTCCGCCACGCGGGTCGCGCATGCGCCGTCGCACCCGGAATGCGTGTCAGTAGTAAAGAAACGTGAATAGAAGCAGCTAAGGAACGCGCAACGAGATGTTGAACAGTGAATGTGGTCGCGGTAAAGGTAGCAGGTGGAAAATACGGCCGCGTATAGATCAGACTGCAAACGCGAGCAAACGATTGGTCAAATGAGATTAGTTGGGACTGGAGTTGGCGAGGGCAGATATAATGTGTGCAGCAGATAGCCGGTGGTTCTATCAGAGTGGCGGGATGTGGATGCCTATAGGGGAGTTAAACGAATTCGAGGGCGTAAGATTATACGGATTGACTTGGTTAAGAAGTTTGCAGGCATATATTATAGTGTCGTCTGATGCAGAAACGGTGCAACTGGATAGCTCTGGATCAGGCCTTCATCCTGCACCGAGCTAAAGCCGGATGACGAGGACGATGATCATTTGTTTGCAGAAGGGCTGAAAAACGTTAGTGCGCCATCGCGTAATCTGCTTGACAAGCAGTTGGAGTGTTTAGACAGTTTGTTCGTCTGACCACGTGACAAATGGCAGTTTACTGAATTAGACTGTTGGTGACATCCTCACCTAGTGTTCCCGCTTTTCCTAAGTATTCTTGTAGATGATCACTTCTCATTTTCAGGAGAGATGTTCGTTATGGCCTCCCTCTATATATCTCCGTCTGTATCTTACACACACTCGCACACACGGAAAGAAAACAAACAGGCAATAGGTATTAGGAAGCGGGAATCAAACTCTCCACATGGTGCGCATCGGCCGAACGCCACAGCCGATCAGCCAAACGCGGCGAATTACAAGGACGAACTAAGCGTTCAAAAAAAAAAGAGCGAAAACAAAAAAAATCACGCGAGCAAGTCTGAATTGAGGCCAGCTTCGTCGCATCTTTTTCGGCGTATAATCGTATATGGAAATAAAGCCAGCGCGTTTCACGCAAAGATTCTCATTTCAATCAGCCAGGAGTCAGAGAGGGGGGAAGGGGGGGGGGGGGGGACGGGTAGACGAGGGCGCGCGCCGTGGGACGGTCCTTGTCGAACACGCCCAAGCACACTGGAGCACCGGTGATGTCGCTTTCAACTCGGACGACGACCGACGGAGCGGGAAAAGAAGAAACGCACAGCCCAGTGACACGAGTAGAAAAGCATCAGGAGGGCGCGGAGGAAAGAACGAAAAGAGCGCGCATACTTGGAAGGCATCGACGCGGCCGAACACGAGCCGATGTCTCAATCTGCCGAGATTTGCAAAACACCCGGCCCCAGTAACTACGGTGGAGGAAGATTGAAGGGAGTGGGTCAGGGAATAGGGAGGAAGGGGGGCGAGACGTCGGACAGGGCTTTCATCGTGTCGTGCCTGGCGTAATGGGCCCGTCTCACGACTTGAACCCCCCGCCGCCCCCTCAGCGGACGACCCGATCGCACGGAAGGTTCGCTTTGATTCGCCTTTCACTCGAGGTCCACTCTCCTTATATATTTAGAACCGCGCGCGGGCGCGCATAATTCGAACGCGCGCTTGCATGAGCGCGCTAACGCGGGAAAGGCGATGCGCTCCTCGCTCGATTGCGGCGCGCTGTGTAGACCGCGCCGGTCTCCCGAGGGGTGTAGAATTATGCCGACGGCTCTATTCGGCAATCCCGAAACGCGAGCAACTATATGTATATATAGGCATATGCTGAAGCGCATGCGACATTATGCGATACTTTCTTTTTCGGTCGGCCGGTCTCGTTTTACATAATCGATAGGTTCTCGTTATACGTTGTCGGTGAAAGATCGAACGAAGTCAACAAAACCAGCGAGGAAACGTCGGAAATCAATTTTCGTAACCAGTGATCAGACGGCGATACCTCCCATTGCACTTGTTCGAGCTCTTCGCTAGTATTTTGATCAGGAGTGCCCATGGTCATTACGACGCTTGTGTCTCATACGTGCCGCCATGATGTACGCCAATACGCTGTTGACTAACCGAGCTCCTTCAAATGAGACGCGCCTTAGAGAAGAACGAAGCCGAAAAACAAAATCGACATTGTAAGAGGACACTAAAACGAGTGTTGATCAGTGTCTTCGTGACGACAATTACCTTTGCCTCTTTTTTCGTTTTTGCTTTGCACTTGTATCGGTAGCGGCCGACATAACTCTGTAGACGTAAAAGTGCGCAACGTGCTTATTTATAGAATGGGCAGTTCTCACTTCCCACAGATGCGCGCTCTAAACCAAAAGCGGGCTTAGAACGCTCAACTACAAAGCGGCGGGGGGGGGGGGGGGGGGGGGGAGCGGGGGGGACAGTTGCCCCATTCTCGCAGCGCTAACATTATCCAGATCCACCTTCTTTCTTCCGTTCTTCTTTTTTTGTTGCTTCGTCTTGATTTGTAGTCACGTATAGTTTGTGCGACATAGCGGAATGCCGCTATGTTGCAGTAACTATAC
>NC_092820.1:144104952-144259952 GCF_023375885.2 Dermacentor andersoni
TTTCACACACCTGTCTACAAACTTCATGTACAACATTCAGTATGGTGGTACTAGCCTGTAATAGCTGTCTTTAAAAGAGGCAAAAAAAAAACTCAATCTTCGGACACGTGGTTTGTTTGCTCTGTCGGTGCCTGTTGCCTTTCTACCCTTATTTTGTTGCTTCTGTTTCAATTTCTCTCTCGAGGTTTTTTCACGGGAGGTCCACTGAGAGCTTCGTGCTCTGGGAACACCTTTTATACATTCTGTTGCGAACGTTGGTATATTTCATGTGGGCACGAGTAATCGTTGAAACTTCAAACTTGGGAAAACAGTGCAGCAAGACGACAAACAAGGCGCGTGTGGGCGCAACGGAAATTGCTTGTCTTGGACCGAAACAAATGCGGGAGTTTTCGGGTGTCTCCGCCGCGAAGGGGAATTAAAATTCTGCGCAGCAGTTATTCAAAACCGCCTGCAGAAAAGACGCTCGCGTGTCGAAAGAAATGTGGCGACGAAGGGCGAAGCATTCGGAAGCGATATATTGTTTTTTTTTTTTCTTTTACGACCACTCTCCTTTTTTCAATGTTCTTGTTCGTGTTCTTGTTCTCTGGGGAAATGGCGCAACCTACTCTGGGGGACCGGCCATGAATTGGGCGGTAAGGGAACTTTAGCATTTCTTTCCGCTGTATTTTCTTTTATTCATTTCCCGAAAGTTGAAGGCGACTTTGTCATTTTCTTCCCTAATATACTGCAATAGTCACTTACCGTATTTAAGCGTGCTTATCCCGCGTCTGTGTACCAGCTTCTTTTAGCGAAAACTTTAGGCGACTGCAAAGCGCAGCAAAATATATATTAAAAGTGGTTGCTTACTTTTATTTACTTATTTATTTTTTGCTTGCAACACGTTTGTAAAGTGCTGCGGTTGTATGTGATCGCTACATTTCGCATTTTGTAGACATTCCAGTCTGGCTATTTATTGTCTATGTTTGTAGTTGCATAATATACACACATTTGACATTTTGTTTTACGCACACACTTTTTTTTATTTTGCATTTATTACATACTTTTTAGCCTTCATCGGGCACAGCGTGAAATGCACGCGGATGACGTAGCCCAGTCAGCCACATCTCCCGAGGCTGCTCTACGCATGTCTATACTGTGCGTCTCAAATAAACTTCTAAAAAACAAAACAAAAATAGTAAGATTCTAATTTTCTCGCTTTAACAACCTTTAGCGTAGCCGTGGGGATTGCAAATATTCAAATTAGCCGCACCACGAAGCCCTCCCGCGTGTCGGACGTCCCGCGCCGAGCACCAGCGCTCCGACACACATTCTCAAAACTTGCCGTTCGAGTTAAAAACTAATTATCGCTGCAATTTTTTCGCACAGCTGATATGCGGGAACTTAAATTGTCATGCGCTGCGCATTACGTAGGCTCATAGAGGCCTATATCCACGTAATGTACCGACAGAAACAAGTCCACTTACCGGACTGTCAGGTCAATAAACTTTAGGTTAATTGTAGAGATAAAATGCAGTGCCTGAATTTGAATTGTTGCAAAAGGGTGTTCGTTCTGTTGACAAGTAGTGCGCCTTGAATGACGTGCGTGGTATTTCTGCTAAGGCAGTTGTTTCTTTTTAGCTGAAAGCTACACACATTACAGAACGTGCCTGCATGTTAGATGACGGACACCTCTCTCTCCATAGAGCAAACTGTACGCGCGACTTAGCTGTTCTGTTCGATTCTCGGCTCGCTGACAATGTGTACATGTCTCGAATGTTGCGAATACATAGTACACGAAGCTATAGGGATAAGCTCGAGAATGACGAAGGACATATTCTAGACCTGTTTTTTTATTTCATTTTGTTGGAACGCGGTTATAATTAACCTCTATCGTTCGGAATAGCATTAGTTTAACTAGTTCCCGAAAAAGTTGAGTGTGTTTCAGAGGCGCTTTTGTTCGTTTGCTGTATGATAGTCTTTTTTTAGGACACAGGTTTTTTACTACGACTATGTTCGCGTGCCGCGTACATTCAATGTAACGCCCCCTGATGTGCGTCGTAAATACCGCGATAATATTTTTATCGTTGTTGTTTATAGTTGTACACAATGTTATGCTATGTCCGGAGCTTTAGTTGAGCTTTAGATTCCGTTGGGCTACGGCCAGGCTTGCGCACTACCTAGAATCCTTTAGAATCGTTCGTGTGTGTGATCCGATTGAAACAAGCATTCTTTAGTACGTATAACATTGCAGCAAAGTGCATTGTGCGTCAAAATTGACAATTTTCACTTCACGAGCCTGCCTTGAACTTTATTTTTGCAACTTTGTCTGAGTAGTATTTCTTTGTCTTTCTTTTTTTTTTAGTGTAGTGGTTTCTGTATAGCAATTTCTCGTCTACATTTCTGAATTTGAAAGGCACCATCACCAAGGCCCCAGGCTGCTGTACATGGGCACGTACATAAATGATTACTATTGTTATTCATTATTACGTACATTATTATTATTATTATTATTATTATTATTATTATTATTATTATTATTATTATTATTATTATTATTATTACTATTATTACTATTATTATTATTATTACATTTCGGCAACACTTCCTTGTGCCACAATCTTATTTCAAAAGTAACAAGCCACCCACTAATTATGCGCGTAAATATATACCCCGAAAGCTCGGGAACCGTACACAACCTGGCAACATCCTTATATCGTGCCTCGCAGGCAATAAGCGCAGAAACACGGTATCCCGCCTCAAACACCGGCGCTCAGGCTAGCGATATTTACTCCAATCCGTTGCGTTTCGTTCGCGAATCACTACTACTCGGCGCATTGCACGCTTGACTATCTTTCTCCTTCTAATATGGCGCTCGGTTCACGCGAAAGCGACATTCGTTTGTGGGCCGAGCATAAAATGGCACTGATTCAAAAAATAATATAAAAGAGAGAGAGAGAGAGAGAGAGAGAGAGAGAGAGAGAGAGAGAGAGAGAGGCTCCTAGAACGGATCAAACGTCGTCGCGTATGGCCGTCGTCTCCTCGTTTTTCGTCTCGCAATCGTCGCTTGCGCCACCTAGCGGAGTTCATTAACGCCTTTTCATTTCGGCCCCGGCAAAAAACAAACTCGGGAAGGAAGGAAGGAAGGAAGCGAGAACGGGAAGCAGAAAGAGCAGCGACTCGCATCCTCTCGTCGCGGCCTTCCTTCGCAATTCCAGAAACATTCTTGTTTTTTTTTTTCCTTCGCGTTGTTTTCTCGGGGACAAACAAAAGCTCGACGTCGTCGCTTGCTACTTCCGCGCCACCTAGCGCAACCCTCTCCTTCAACGGCGCCCACCCTATAGCGCACGCGTGCGAACTCTTTTCTCGACGCACCCCGTTGTTGTCGCGAGGATTAAAGCCGCGCGTTTCGCGATTTTTCTCCCAAGAACGAGTAAACCCGGAGGAAGAACAATAGCCGAGCTCCCGGTTTGCCCTTTCTTTGTTTTTTTTTTTATTTCGAAGGGCGCAGCGTACGTTAACGAAGTGCTCCCCCACGTCCGCTCGCAGAGCCGTTGGAGGTATTTCAGTTCGCGATCTTGGAACAGAAGCATTTCATTATAACCTCGTCGTACTTTGAGCAGTCGACACCTCAAAAGTGTGTTTGTGTGGGTTTGTGTGAAAGATAAGGGCTGGGCATTCGAGATGTTTGGAGCAGCTGGGAATGGGGCGGGGGGGGGGGGGGGGGGGGCAAGGGGCGTTGGAAATTTCTGCTGCGTGGTGAAGATCATAAGCAAGAGAAGCCCATGCATACAAGAACAGATGTCACGACGAGAGACCTATGGGCGCATGCTTTTGATCGTGAACAGTAATAAGCTTGTATTTGCTGTCGGGAACAAAAAGAGAGAGAGAGAAAGAAAGAGAGAATGTTGGATTAAACTAAGCTCTTCTCTAAATGTGTGTACATGTGGAGAAACTTGAATATAGCAGTAGTTCGTAGAATACAAGTGTTGAAACAGGCTTGCAGATCCTCTCGCAACATACCACCCTACTTTAGATGTGCACGTACGTATAGACACAGTCAATAACAAAACATTAATCCAAATTTTTTGCGGTATGTTAAGGATGCGGAGAAGTCCTGTGACGCACATGCTTTTCTTTTTCTTTTTATCACGATGAAGTCTGAGGGCTGCTAAACGTGGATGAATCTACCAGAGCCGATGCCGCATGCATCTTACTCAAAGCATGTAAGGCATGTCGGGCAATCGCCTAGGCTGATACGTCCCTCTCTTGCTGGTTTTTTTCTCTCTCTTCATCTCTTCGCTATTGCGCTGCAATAGGTGGTGTCCACATCGCACCCCTCTGCAAGGGCTCCCTAAGAGTAACGGAAGTAAATCTCGAAGTCTCTGCTATTGATTGCTGACAAGCTACAGAAGTGATTACGCGAGGGGGAGGGGGAGGGGTGGCAGGCAGAAACACGTTGTTGCCGCCATGTGTTGAACTACACCTGTGGATGTATTCTGTAAGAGTCCGCCTAGTGGACTGTCCATTTCGGCCGCTGCTGATTGGATGCAGCTGTACGAGAGAGGAGGAGCCGAGCCGCCCTAGCCAATCAGAAGCGGCCGAAATGGACAGTCCACTAGGTGGACTCTTACAGAATACACCCCATGTAGGCAGCGTTCAAAACACGGCGCGGACATGAAATTACTCCCGGTGCCTTCAATACTAAGAAGCATTGTGGTTTCTGTTACTCTGGGGTAGCCGTAGCTGGAGGGTGCGATGTGGACGCCACCTATACGCACGCCATCAGCACTCGGCCGATGCTTCCTATCGAAGTACTGACTGAGACCGGGCGACACATGTCAAATTCCGTGAAATTCCGCCATATTAGCATTTTGATCCAATCGGAGATGACACCCGCGATGGTGGCGTAGTGGCTTTGCTGTTTTACTGTTTCGCTGCTCAGCCGGAGGGTGCGGGATCGAATCCCGGCCGTAGGGGCCGCATTCAGATGCAGCGAAATAAGAATTTAAAAAATAAAGGCACCTGTGTACCGGGCATTGTGTGCACGGTAAACAGCTCCAGGGGGTGAAAATAATCCGCAGTGCCCCACTACGACGGGCCTCATAATGCATATCGTAGTTTCGTCACGTGAAACCACAGAATTTATCTTCAATCAAATATCACAAGATGACTACTATCCGAACCTGGCGGAATTCGACAATGTACACGAATAAGCGCCCCGAAGCTATAGACATTGTTAGGCTCGGCGCAGGCCCTCAGTGAGGCAGAACACTTTGGGAATGCCAAGCGACAACTCTTCGTCCTGCTGCACCGAAACCGGTCGAATCGGTGGTCTCCGCTGCTTCGAGTGCGGACGTCGCCTGCCCGAGACGTCTGAAAACAAAACAAAATAAACAAAGAAGGCGGTGCAACTCTCGGCAATGCGACCGGTCGCAGAACTGCGCCAGCTTTCCTCGACGAGAGCCGTCATTCCGCCAGAAACGCTCGCCGCTTCGCCCCGCATTGCGCACCCGAGAGACAAACAGGCGATCGCCATCTTGCCATATGTTGCCCCCCTCACGCCTACCAGCCGACAGCTTCGAGGGCGAGATACGAAGGCCCGAGCTCACTCACCCTGTTTACCCTTCGAACGGGCCACCGCGCCCGTTCCTTAATCTACAGTCCCGTTATCTTAAAGAGTATCGTGTGCAGCGGCCGAAGAGGGGAGGGCCGACGCGCAAGCGAAGCGCTACGCGCCCTCCTCCTCCTCTTCGGCGCCCGACGGAAGCCCCCACCTTAGCTCTCGAGACGCGAACGCTGCGAAGATAGCGAGCGAGCGCGAGGGAATTGAAAGGCACTAGAGACGCCATCTGTCGTCTCGAGAGGCAATACTAGCGGCCGTGAGCGCGGCTACGGACACACCGGGTCAGAACGGCAGCGCCAGCACCGAGCCTGCAGACCACAGGGTTTCGCATGCACCAAAATTACGAGAGAGGGGGGAACTCAGGCGCTGCGATCGTGAAGCCGCCATGGGAATGGTGGTTACCGCATGGTTTCGTCCGATCTTTGTGCTTGCGACTTCACACACTCTCGCGAAAGCCGTTTCCTATTTTTTTATCCTTCCAAGCGCTCAAATTTTTCGAGGCGCAGCAAGTCCTGTGCGCACATGGATAATCGTCGCGAATTCTTGCTTTATTTTATGACGCTCTATGTTCTTCAAGGATACGTACTTGCAAAGTCGCAAAGTCGTTTGAAGCCAGAAAAGTAGGGTGCTTAGGCAAGTGCGTGAAGCAACCATCGTTCGCATGCTGTCCGAGCCGTCATATTTACAGCTCACGTAGACTTTAGGGACGGATGTCCTTCTAGGAAATTTTGCATGGAACTGTTACGTGTGCGGACAAATAACCCATGAAGTTTCCTGAAAAAGAACTAGAGGCAATTGTGGCGCTGCGGTTGTCCTACTACTAGGGCGCCTCGGTTGCTACTACTGGCACTACTAGGTCATGCAATGATGGTCAGAATATCACGCAATGATAGCAACGAGGCACCACAACATGGTCGGGACACTCCGCAAAAAAATCCTTTGTCCCATCGAGAGGCTACCACATGCTACATGTGTTTTGTATTTGTGATTCTCTTAGGGATATTTTCCAAGCTATATGTAATTATGCTACATTCTTCCGATACCAGAATTCAGTTATGGAACATAATCGCTTTTCAAACTGTCTTTCTATTGCCTGCTGGTACGTTACGAATGTGAAAGGCTTCTTTTCTTCAATTAAATACCGCGGTTAGCGGATAGAAAATGCATATCCATGTACGTAGAAGAAGTAATCGTCCACGCACGTTTACGTTGGTAAAAACTGCATTTCATCGCCTAAACGCAGAGACGAAGACGGAGCTGCATGTGGTGTGCATTATCCGTGTCGCCGCTACATCCTGAATTTTTCACGCAATCCCGAGGAATTCGAAACACACTTCAAAGTATAGCTTTCCCTCCGTGTGGGACAGCGCAGAGGTCTAGATAAACATAGCGCCACATTTCTAGGGAGAAGACATCTGTCTTCTCCCTGGAAGAAAATTGCCACCGGTTCTAGAACACGACGCGATAAAGTCCTTTGGCTGACGCGCCGCTACCAGGCTTGGTTCTAAGCGTGTACACTGCAATGCTGCCGCGCTAGGCTGCCGTGTTGCATGTAAACGAAAAGATCGCGGTTTCTGCTCACGTGACTCGATAAAGGGGTTGTACGGTCGCGTTCAATACGAGCTGCAACACGGTGTCCGTGGTCTAAGGGCACCCCAAAAGACTGCGTGGTGGCGCCGAAATAGGAAAAAAAAACTGGTTTAGCTCATACTGAACGCGACACTTTACTATATAGTAAGAGTGGGTGAACTTTTCCTTTTATTTTTTTTCTGTTGGTTCTTCGGACTTGTATTACATTTCAGATAGCGGGTCTCCTTTTGGCAATGTCAGAGTCGTCACTATAGGGACGTCCTCCGCACGTATAACGCTCAACTTTGACGTGCCGCAGCGCAGAGGTCTTTTTCTATCTGTCTCGTGGTAATAGTCCGGGTTTAGCGTTCCATATCGCATATCTGGGTTTTGAGGGACGACGCCGTAAGGTAGGGATCCTTAATTTCGACGCCATATCTTTTTTTTTTCTTTTCAACGCGCACCGAAATCTCAGTGACAAGGGCTTGGCCTTCTCTTTCTTTTTTTTTTTCGTTGCATTCGGCCATGACCAGGTGACGAGCCCACAACCTTGCGAGCAGCAGCAGGACAGTATACAGCCACCATGCCCACCGCGATGGGTGATTTACTTCTAAACGTAGGCCGTTCCACAGGTCACACGGATTAAAATTCCCTTTGTAGTGCTGGACTCGGCACTTCAACGTAACGCTATGCTATAGAGGGGCTCCAGCCTTCCACTGTGCACGTAAACAGGGTCTTCCCAGACATTTCTTGGCATTTATTTTTCTTTTTTAGGATAACCAATGGAAATTCACATCTTATTTTGAGTGGCTATACTGGTGTTTTCATAGAGACGCTGCTTTACAATGGCCCCGCTGGTTCGGTGTCTACTCATAACAGATCTACTTGTTGAAACGCCCCTTCTCCGTTGCCCAGGCAACGGTCGATGCCGTGCAACGGAACGCGTGCAGTCGGGGGATTGCAACACGCGCACTAGAGTTTTATCACTGAGCAAGCAATAAATGTGGAAACACTGTAACACGTACGCTACGCGACGGCTCATTCCCATATGTGCCCCGTGAGTCCGAGGGGCAAGGTCCACCGATCAAGCCATATCGATCGCGTTTCGGCAGGCTGCAACAGTTTGCTGCTAAAAATTAAAAAAAGTTTTCTGCAACCGACAGAGCCCCACTTGAAGCTTGTCCGTCTCTTGTTTTCGTTCTTTGAGCTGCTGCGTGATTATCCAGTTGAATAGTGACGTTGAATTTTCTTGCAGTGCTGTTTCCTTAGCGGCAAAGAAAAAAAAATTACGCACCAGACCCAATAGACTCGTAGTGGATGTAGTGGTTGCCCATATGGCATATGGGCAACGGATCACGACCATGGTGACGTTTCTTTCTTTTCTGGGTTGCCCGAAGTGTGACTGCCGAGCTGTACCTTTCGAAAGTAATTGCCCAACTGTTATTAAAGGGCAAACGGCGGCTCGGTACGTTCCAGCGACTCACTAAGGTCTCAATTCGAGCTAGTTGCCAAGACAACAAGTGCGTGTGTTTTCTCCACTCGCTTAATGTCCCATCCTTTATTCTCTTACCTTCAAGGATGTTCCAGAGCAAAGTGGAGAGTTCCACAAGAAAATAAAGAATCAATAGTGTATACATAATAAAATTATTGACCTGTTTGAACAATTAATTTTCTTTCTTTTTTCTGAATGCGGAGTTTAACATCCCTAAAGCGCGCTGTCGGTAATGAGGAACGCCTTAGTGGCGGGCTCCTGATGACTTTTGACGACCTGGGCTCATATATTGACATGCACTCAAATAATATATTAACATGCACTCAAAGCACGGTACACGAACATCCATTCCTCCCCCATCGGAATGCGTCGGGGGCGGGACTCGAACCAATGGGCACGTGATCAGCAGTTCACGCTCTATTCGTTAGTAGCTTACATCTCCTCTGATAGTGGAAAAGGAAATACGTCGTAATTCTTCGTCATATCTGCAGCATTACAAAGCAGCATACGACCTACTGGGATTAGGTTTCCATTAGCACCAGTGCGGCGTCGCCAGTCAAGACTGTGTAGCTCCTCCTAATTCCGGTTTCACTACACTTGTCTTGGCATCGTACAAGACGGAGAACTTTCTTCTCCCCGATTATGTTACGCGATCGCTGTTTGGCGGGCAGGTATCGGTGACCCGCCTCAATTTTGCTACGCTACCGTTATCTGATCTTCGGGCGGACAGATAGCCCGCCTCCTTTGGGTAGCTCTATCGTTATCTCTAGGCATCGGTCAGGACAGATAAATTGCCTGGTCGTCGTCGATACAGTTACGCCTTCGTCATATAGGCATCGCAGAGGGACTGACAATTTTAACCCGTCATGATTCTTTTTTCGGTATCCCAAGTAGGCATCGGTTAGTACAGAGTGCAGTAACCTACCTAGATTGTATCTGTATAACCTACCTAGCACTGTATCTAAGAGACACGGCCCGGACAACGTGGAGGCCGAAAGAACATATGGATGTGACGGCGAAATGTCGCCCGATATCGATCCGAGACACAAAGTGGATATGGCGAGAATAGAAAGGGGCAGGGAGGGATGCAGAGTAAGGGTGTTTGCGAGGGACCTGGGGTCCGAGGCCTTGCGGCTGTCACCGTGTCTCTGCGGAGAGCCCGGGCCCGCGATAGAGACAGAGAGAGAGAGAGAGAGAGTTGGGAAGAAGGGAGCGCGCAGGCATCAGAGAAGACCCGGGGCGCCCGAGTCATCGATCTCGCCCCCCCCCCCCTCTCTCGCACTCACCCCTACACGCGCGCTCGCGACGTCTTCACGGCGCAGTCTCAAACCTCTCCTCGCCCGTCGTCGAGCAGCGCAGCCCGAAGGAGGAGGCTAAGAAAAAGGAGAGCCCGCGTCAGCGCGCCTGGGCTCCGGTCGGAACCGCCCACGGGGAGAACGCGGCGCCTTGACCAATGGCGGGCCCGGAGCCCTTTCGCCTCCGCGCCGCCCCATTGGCCGACGGGAGCACCGCGTCTTGAGGGGGGCCCCGGGGCGGGCGGACCCGGCACCTTCGGCGATTGGACAAGCTCCTTAATCCGGGTTGCGCCCAGTCTCCCAAGAAGTCTTCCAATCTCGTCTTACCGAGGAAAGGAAATTCGCCCCCCACCCCCACCGGTGTCTGGCCGGATCGACCAATGGGGCAACGCGACGGAGACGTCTTCACTCCGCCCCGCCACCATTGGAGAGTTAAGGGAAAAGATAAAGAGCGTAGCGACGTTGTCACTCGTTCTACGCGTGCAACCCGTTAGGCAGCAGGAAAGATCGAGTGAGATTTACCGCTTCTGACTAGAGGCGATGAAACGCAGAATAGCAGTGCCTTCGCAAGAAGAAGCGTTCGGTGGAGTTCGGCTTGTGGTCATTGAGACAGTCTGTACGAAGGGATGTGGCTGAAACGAGAAATTCCCAATTTTTTTTGCTATGGGTAAATGATATTCACGTGCGAAGCGCTAGATGACGCCGCGTACGTAATTCTCCATTTGAGAGCGATACGCTTGATCCTAACCTCAGACTTCTGGCCCCCATTAGATTCAAGCATTCGTCTCGGGCTACCTCGTGAATGTTATGACGAACGTACGTACGGCAACCGATCAAGGGCGCTTATGCTGCATGACGCACTTTGCTGGCGACAAACCTTCTCCCGCTGTCATGATGGCACCCTGAAGTTATTTTTCGCTTTCTCCGCACGACGAAGGTATTTAACGTGACCACTCGTAAAGCCACAATTTTCGTTGGCAACTTACTAGTGAACACCTTCCATTCGTCCACTTGCGGCAGCATCACTAGCGTGCTTAAATGCAACGTTGGAGCGGCGTATAATACAAGCGATAACGTCACCAGACGTGAATCTATCGGTCGAGTTGCCATAACTTGTTGAACGGGTGCGCCAGCCTGCGGCTGCGCACAGCAGTCAATAGTTCACGTTCGCCCTGTCTACGCCGGAAAGGTTGCTTTGCTGCAGGTGCTATATTGCTGCAGTGAAGCCAAGTTAATAAATTTTGTAACGTAATATTTTTTTCTCTTCGTGTTTCTCTCTCCAAGGCCATTTCTGTTTTAATAACAATATACTGATGGTCAGTTTTATGACACTGCTGGGCACCTGATAATAAAATTTCTGTATGGTTTCTTTTTTGCTATATTGTTCAAATCTCAACCTCGAGACAAAATAAAATACACGACTCCGATAAAAGCAGCTCGACCGTAAGCAGCTGTTTCTCGGATGTCATCTACATGTGTCCTGAGGATCGTCGACCCCCTTCCAAAGATGGTATTTTTCGTTCAGTCTGCAAAACATTTTTTTTTTCTTTTCAATTCAAATCTAAGCCCAGTATTCTTATGCGGCCCGCTACTCGATACTCCACCCCCGACCGGTTAATGGCGAGGCAATATCGCTCTTAAATGAAGAACTCTGTGCACCCAAATACCGGTCCCTGGCGATTCCTTAGTTTGTATTTCGTAACAAAGCAGTCTCGGCGCATAGTCAAAGGCAGTGTGTGCGGACGTTATCTCTTAGGCAGCTCCTCAATGCATTAATCGGTCAGGAACATCACCGAAATGCAATGAGGTGCAGTCAAGGAGAAAGCTGTCCTGCATTCTATGTATAACAGCTCTTTGTCCTTGAACGCCACACGCTACCACTCTATAGTGTACGCGGTTTGTTTGTGCTCGCCTATCTTTCTCTCTATCTCTCCTCTTCCGCTCTTTTCCTTTGTTTAACCCTCCCTACACCTTCGCATCGTGCAGGGTAGCCAGCCGGAAGTGCGTCTGGTTAACCTCCCTGCTTTTCTGTGCGTCGTTTCTCTCTCTCTCTCTCTCTCGCTCTCTCTTGTACAGTGCCTTGCACAGCACTAAGCAAGGAGACAAACATATGTCACGTGCATTTCCATCTGTCTGTCTGTCTGTCTGTCTGTCTGTCTGTCTGTCTGTCTGTCTGTCTGTCTGTCTGTCTGTCTGTCTGTCTGTCTGTCTGTCTGTCTGTCTGTCTGTCTGTCTGTCTGTCTGTCTGTCCGTCTGTCCGTCCGTCCGTCCGTCCGTCTATATATTCAGATCGAGGTCACTTTTCTTTTTTTATTTCGCATACGATACTCGACGTCGTACAGCGTTGACCGCCGAGCAAGAGCAGGATCTGTGCAACGAAGACGACGACAGCCATCTCCAGCCCGAGCCGGTTCGAGCCGGTCCACTGCGACGGACGCGGCGAGCGAAGAGGCGGAGGGGGGGAGGGGGGTGCAGGGCAGCAAGCAAAGGCGCGCGCGCGCTTTAGCTCGGGGGCCCCCTTCCTAGACGTTCCCATGGCAACCAGTTGTGCGCGCCTTTGCCTTGCCTTCTTTGCCTTGTTTTTCATCGCCGCGCTCGAAGCAGCATTCCGTCGGAGGAAAATTGCGCGACGACCGGGCCTGCCGCCGTTTCGCCGGCTCGCTCTCAGACAGCGCGAGGCAGCGGCAGCGACAACACAAATAAACGCGCGCTCTCCGTAACGCGCTCGCTGTGGGCCTGGATTACGAGAGGAGCGAACTTGCGACAGTGATGCTCGCGTCGCACTTGTGTGTTTCCTTTTTTTATCTCTCCGAGTTCTCGCTACAGGATAGGGCATCCGCGAGTAGTCAACAACACGTGTCTCAATAGAAGTCTTGTAGACCTTGAGGCCCAAACGTCCTGTAGACGTTGTGTTAAATACATCAGTAACCCGTACAAGGACGAAACAGAAAGAAAATGTAGAGAAGACTATATTGAAGCGACACACAAGGAGAACGGCCTGAGCGAGCGCTCTCTAGCCTAGCACGTGTGATAAAGTGTCATAATAGAAGCCTTGTAGTCTCCGAAAGGTTGACCTTTAGTAGACGTTGTGCGAAATATATCATTAGCTCATAGAAGGCACACAAACAGGGGAAGATTGTATTGGAGAGAGATACAAAGGGGCTCACTTGAGCAAGAACACTCTATCCTGGTAATCTTCGTGGTGCAAGTGTCATAATAAAGGTCATGCGGACTTCAAACTGCAGACTTCTAATAGACGTTGCTTGAAACATATGATTATCTTATAGAAGGTAAACAAAGAGGGAGAATATAAGAAAGGAAACGTATTGAGGTTGGCCTGAGCGTGCGTTTCTAGCTTTGTTCTTTGGATTGCGGAAAATACCACACTAGAAGTCATGTAGACTTCAAGGGCCAGACTTTAGTAGACGTTAAGTGAAACATATCTGTTTCTCAAAGAAGACCAACGAAGCGGGAGACACATCAGAGGGAGAGACGAAGAGCTAGATTTGGGCCAGCCCGCTGTATCGGAAGAAGGAAAAGGGAAGAACAAAAGAAGCTGAGTACAATGATGACGGAAGAGGAGAAAACGTAAAGATAGGTAAGCAACATTGCAGCATTTCTGGAATTGCCATTTCGCTAGGGTGTCGTAAAAGAACGCACAAACCAATTTTCACTGCCAATGTGATACTCATTCTAACAGAGGCTGATGAGTTAAACGCTACCAAAATTATTTAACGATGAAGCTTACATTGCCCCTATAATATCTCCACTTCATTTGGCACTTTGTGTGCATGAAACCAGTACAATCGCGTTTTTTTTTTCTTGTCGTGATTTATCTGTCGGTATGCCATCGACTGTCAGAAACGAATGGTAGCAGTTTGATGACCATCTTGTTTTAATTTAACTGGGCAAAACACTACGCAGGACACAAGGAAAAAATATTAGACAGACTCAAATGTAGTTGCCGTCTACGTGATTCATATGAGCCATGGCTTGTCGAGAACGGTTGTACGAATAATGTAACTGTGGTGTAGCGAAAGGCTCTGTACAGATCATATGCTTTAGGGAGGCTTATATTTATGATAAGCCCGAAAGATCGTTTTTAATGGCGAGGTATAAAGATTGAAAGCAAACTAAAACCCAGTGGGGCACTTACCGAGTCGTCCCAGTGTACGTACCCCATGTGCATGCCCAGTTGCCCCTGTGGTACATAATTTTATACTGCACAATCACCGACGCCGGCTCACCGAAACGGTGACACACCCAGCCCACCCGCCAAAAAAAAAATGGTTGCTCCAGTCGGAGATATATGTTTCGCATTAAAAGGGAATTTACAAACACGAGCACAGACTGTCAATTATAATTCGTTGGAGAAATACAACCACACTTAAAGTGAAAGGGAAACGGAAACACATGTCAAGGGCGATATACAATTAGATATATTGAAGAGATTAAAAAATTTATTGGCTAAAGAAGGAGTCGGTTAAAGCAGAGCAGGGGCAAATGGAGATCGCATACATGGGCTCTTGTCCCGCAGTGGACTAAAGTAAGCCCACGGTAATGACGACAGTAATGATGATGGTAATGATTAGGATGATGATAACAGCTACTCGGCGACTCGGTAACAGACACGTTAAGGGTATGTAAGGTGTAGCCACTAGAACTAAGAAGGCAGAGGTATCGACTTAAGTTGTTTTTCTTACATTTCTTTAATATTGTAAGGAAGGTTAACCATAAAGTCGCATGCATGAAGTAGGCTCATAAACTATGACCACGAACAACCCGTCGCAAGCCCGCTCCGATTTGTCTCACTTTTTCTTTTTCTCTGAGGCTACAAACTGACCGAATAGTTTGCCGAACGACGCAGTGACAGAAGAATGGCACGCGTTATTCAGAACACTGCGTAGATAAGCATTTCGATAAATGTGCCTTCTCTCGTTTGTTCATCACTTGTTAAATGTATGCGTGTTTGTCTTTCTCAACAAAGGATCCAAAGTATGAATAAACAATTAAATTTAAAAAATGCATATATCAGGATCGTGACTGCGATTTGCGCTTCAAGACGAAACCAAATGTCCAATAGTGTACACTCAGTCGCGTTGGAAATCGCGCTCCGGTTGGACATTCCGTCTCGTTGGTCATTGCGCATTGCCGATCACGTGAACCGTTGGACTTGCTGGATTTGTTGGTCTTGCTGGACATTCATGCTCTTCCACAAGAACAACTTTTAGGGCAAGTTGGTGGTCAGGCTTGCTGTAGATCCTTGTTTTGGCGAGTGGTCTAGAACGTGAAAAAAGGACAGAGGAGAGACAGCGAAGCAGTGAAGTCACTGCAGATGGCGATTCACTGTCTCTCATCTGTATCTTTCTTTATTTTTATTTTCACGTTCTAAACCGCGGTCCAAAACGAGAATGTACAGCAATTCACGCTATTAATCGATCTATAATGGCTACAAAGTCATTGCCACGACGTTCGTCTGAAAGCTAAACTGTAATCATTCCGGAAATACTATTCTTCTGTTGTGTTTACCACTGTACCGTATACTGTATCCAGTATGAGTTCGTGTGTTCTTCAATCTAACATAATGAATTAGAGACTGCGCTTGTTTGTAGGTGGCTTCTCTTTTGCTTGCGTCCAGTCTGTATAACACTGCGCAGTTTCTCCACAACGAGTCGCTGCCCATCGGGTGGCGCTGCGACGTCGGATCCGCTCTCCTCCGCTGCGCTCTCTTCCTCTTTTTCCTTTCCTTTTTTTTTTTGGCAGCGAGGCCAGCGAAGAGCCTCTCCTTCCCCAGGGACAGCCGCTTCCTTTTCGCCGAACCGCAGGCGTGACCTACTTCCGGGCCTCGAGGAATATCGATCAGACGCCGGGCCTCCCAAGCAGATGCGCCTCCCCCCCCCCTCCTTTCTTCCTTCCAGCATTCTCGCCAGCAGCAGCAGTAGCGGCCGCGGCTGCAAGAAGCAGCAAGTAGCGGAAGCGCGCTGGCGACAGCAGCGCCACGGCAGCGGCAGCGGAGAGCGCGGGAACACTCGCCCGGGGGAAGACGGGACGGCGCGGCGCAGGACTGGGCGCTCTTCCCTCGTTGCCTCCCGTCGGTCCACACAGAGTGCGGTCGGACGGCTTCATAACGAAGTGCGTGGAGCCTCCGAAAACACGGGTTACACAGGTCACTTCGGCGCGACGGTAGTGTCCCGCACCACTCGTGCTAGAAGCGGGACAGAATTATTACTTCGTTATACAGAACATTCGTTGGGGGGGTGTTCGACTGTACAAGTGCTATAAATCATCGTGCGACTTCTTGTACACTCTGACGAACGCTCGACTCGATCCTTTTCGGAGTTAACTCGAAAGCGATTGCTTAAAGTGTTCATTCCTGATAGGACGTCGCATGCATGCGCAAGTTTAGGGAAGAGTGTTAAAGCCCAAACCCCACCAGAGCAATCTTGTGCGCGAGGACGACGAGCGACAGCTTCGAGCAGCGAAACGGACGGTCGCGTGAACAGGTCACTCGTTCATGTCGCTCGATCGCTCGATTCTGGAAATCTACGTCGCCCGGAAGTGCTATGAGCGACTAGCCAATATTGCCAAGCCCGAACAGGATGTACATCAATAGAGTACTGTAGTGTGTAGGCAGATCTGCTCCTTGGGAATCAAGCACCGTCTCCCTATACCTACTACGCGAATATACATATACTCGCGTACAACTTTTCTTCGCTGTGAAGTGAAGGATGCAGAATCAAAGCGCGCCTCTTCTATCGCTGCCGGCAGTAGTCCCACAGTGCCTCATACAGGTCGTAGTTTTGGCACGTAAAACCCCATAATTTAATTTTTTTAGTTCTCTTTTTCACTTTTTCTCACGTGGGAAATAGAGAACAATACGTTTTTTTTCTCACAGCACCTAATTTGATTAGGTACATGGCATTCACCAGTCACCTACTGATTTTTTGTGTATTATTTTGTTGCCCTTTCGAGTTTTCGCGCATCCGAGGACGTAGCACGTTTTACACATTCCTCAAAGGTAATATGGCGCTCACATATTCTAGTGAGTGTACGTCACTTGCTGTCCCTCCAGTCAACTCCACTGCGAGGCTGTTGACCCACTTCAGCAACAAGAGACTTGTCGAAACACACAAAGAAGTGTTTGCAACGCCTACGCGGAAATCGGGCAATACCGTCTGGAAATCGCGATCGTCGGCGTGTACAAACGAGCACAGCAGGCTGACCCGACACCAATGTCGGTTGGGCGTCGTAGTCCCAACCGACACCGAGGTTCATACGGCCGCTTTGGGGGCTCCGACGCAGGCTGTGTTGCAAGAACTCGGTACACGTATCGTATGTGAATAAACATTGATAAATTCACGCCGAGTTATTCGCCTCTGCCTTCACTAAAGTAAAGAAGTTGTGCAACAAGCCCGGAGAAATCCTGCGCCTTATAATTATCTCAGGCGCTCTCCAGGGGCCTCCATTTGCCGTTGTAAGTTTAACCAGCAGACATAGCGAAGGAGCTATAATAGAGATATTTGCGTCGCAGGTAAAAAGCGTACATAACGGCCCATGAGTCTCTAGACGCAGACGCTCCTTGATTCGCGGCGCGGTGTGCTTCCCGTCCCTTCCGTGCGGCGGCGCTGCAGCAGACCGCTGAGTTTTTGGCAAACGCAAAGCCGTCGCAGCCCAAGACACGCCTGTGGGTACGGTGGCCTAGTGGGTGCTGTTGTGTTGTGGTAGTTAGCAGTAGGTAGTATAGTGGTGTGTAGTGAGCAATCGGTTGTTTCTACTCGGCCAGGCAGCGGAAGCCAGCACATGTAAAGTCGATGTTTGTTTGTTTGTTTGTTTGTTTGTTTGTTTGTTTGTTTGTTTGTTTGTTTGTTTGTTTGTTTGTTTGTTTGTTTGGCACCCGTCGCGTTATCACCATCATTGCTCGCGTTGCCGTCAGTATATAGCTATCGCTGTTCAGGCTTTCCTATGAGGGACCCTCTGCAATGCCCTCGGGCGCGTTTATGTTTCCGGTTATATTTTTCCTAGAATTACATAATTTGCAACAATAAGTTTGATCTATCCTTGCGCGTCATTCCTGTTTGTGTTGTTTGAGATCCTATACACCTCTGCAACACTGAAACCAGAGAATGTTTCATTGGCACTTACGACTATGATGACGGTGATAACGATCGCAGCGACGATGACGTTCAATTATGGCACGTGACCACTACGGAAAGTGGCCTAAAAACAGGGTAACCGGACTAAAGAAATAAAATGAGCACTGAAGGAAAAATGCAAAAAAAAATTGCTACAGCAAGGCAATAACTATCGGTCGGTGAGAAGCCAGACTCACGGGTCTAAACCAACAAAAGACGATCGAACAACTGTACATTCGAATGACGACAAAGAAGCGCCGGTGGTTGCGCACGCGCCATGCACGCGCTCTCTCGTTCGCCATCCGCGCTCGAGGTCCGCCGCAACCATTAGTCGAGCGTCTTGGCCTTCCGGGTGTTCTCGACGCCTAGCAGCATCACCGTCTTCGTCCAAAGTGCCCGCGGGGACGCGAACCGAGACTCGGCATGAACGAGCGGAAGGAGAAGTGGTCCAGCAGCCTGGAGTTCGTGTGCTCCTGCATCGGCTACTCCGTGGGCCTGGGCAACCTGTGGCGATTTCCGTACGTGGCGTACAAGTACGGCGGCTCGGCATTCGTGCTGCCCTACGTGGTCGTCAACCTGCTCATCGGCCGGCCCATCTACTACTTCGAGCTCCTGATGGGACAGTTCTGCGGCCGCGGTCCCCTAGGCGTCTTCCGCATGTCGCCCATGTTGCAGGTGAGCCCGTGGCGTAGCCAGAAATTTTTCTTTGGAGGAAGGGAGGGGGGCGGGGGGACCCGCACTTGACCGTGGACTGAGAGTGGGAGGAGTAGGAGGGGACGCTGGGCAAGCCGCATACTATGCACAGCAATTTCGGAAGTGAAGGAGAGGGGGGGGGACACGTGTCCGGTGTTTCCCCTTGGCTACGCCACTGAGGCGAGTCTCTTCACGGTGTCCTCGGTCGACCGGTGTTAGGCCTAACAGCCAGGTGTCCTGACCTGAATGCGACGCAGTGACGAGGCGAATGAGCAGATTATATATGGTGGGGAAACGTTTTGCTTATTCGGACAGGCCACTTACATAGGTTTGACGTGACCTGAGGTGCCACGTCGACATGTCACGGATGGCAAACTGCAACATGTGTGTCGCGTATTCGAATCAGGGGACGGGCACAACGGTCTATGAACAAAGGAACGCGCCCAGCTGGCGACGTGAACTGAGACAGACGCAAGTTAGAAGAAGAGAACGTTTTTTCTTTTCTTTATGTCAGCCAATATATAGCACGGCACTGAATGACGTCAGGCGCACCTCGCTAGCTGGCCACTAGCAACGCCCTACTTACAGCCTATTGAAAACGAAACCATGCAAATTGAAAGAAAAACCACACACCACAGTGAGAGTCGGCAGAAGGAGGAAGAGAATATTTTGCGATCGAGTAACACGTAATAAATATACCAACGCAAGGGAGTGAGATTATTGGAAAAGGTGAGCAATGTATTCGAGCACATTTTCATTTTGCGTCTTCTTATTGTTGCTCAGTCCCACTCACAATTTCGACTGTTTTATCGGTAAAGCATAAGTTCGTCTAGTTATAACCGACACACAGTGGACGAACCGCCAGTAGGCACCATGAAGTCACGCTTGTTTTCAACTCTGGTAAGTGACTTATTATATGCTGATGGCGCATTAACATGATGGCCGGGTTGCGTTCCGTCCAAATGTAGAAAGTCTGGCTACAATACTGCTTTCTGCTCGTGCGACTACTGTTCGTACAACGAACGATAACCCGCTGCGTTGGCTTAGCCGCTATAAGGTCTTGCGCGGCTAAGCACGAGGACGCGGGATCAAATCCCGGCCGCGGCGGCCGTATATTGATGGGTGCGAAATACAAAAAAAAAAAGAAAAAACGCCCGTGTCCCGCACATTGAGGTACGCTAAAGATCCCCTGGTGGTCAGAATTAATCCGCAGTCCCCTCACTACGGCGTGCTTCATAATCAAATCGTGGTTCTGGCACGTAAAACCCCAGAAATCAATCAATCAACGAACGGTTACTAAATATCCTCGCTTCAGCAAGTACACGCCTTCAAGAGCATAATTCCTTCATTAAATCGAAGCTCTCCCTACCTACCTACCCGGGGGTTTGGCGCCTCCGCTCAGTCCGTTTCTCGCCGTGTTGAGCGGACCGATCCAAGATGCAGTGGGCAATGGCAAACTGGCACGATCCCGAGCCAGTGTAATCCATGGTTGCGTGGATCACGTGGTGGGCTCACGTGGTAGTCACTCGGAATGCGCACATGCGACGCGTTCGTCTTTGCTTCTTACTTCAGGTGGTTTATGCCCACATAATTCCTGCCGATTTGACGCTGTTTTTGAGAATCACTATGACGATGGCCGGCAAAGAAACTGCCTTCCTTTTGGAACAACGAAGCCTGCCCATACGTGTCTAAGCCTGGCCATACATACTTGCAACTGAAGGTAGCGCAAAAAAAGAGGACGACTTCACAAGGGTGGATAGTAGAACTGTGCTTCTCCTCCGTACCTTGTGAATGTGTCTGCGCTACACATTCAGTGCTAAGTAGGCCTAACACACAGTGCCCTTCCACTCTGTGAAGAAGGGTGACCAGCGAAGCTGTGTATGTGGGCCCCTTAATGGCGAATTGCACCTCCGCCGCGGGTCGGTCCGGCATTGCACTAGCTTCGGTATCGGCCCACGTATGGGGAGGGCTTACCGCCTGCCTCACCTCCGCCGCGGCTCGGCCCGACATTGCACCATCTTCGGGAACTGCCCGCGTATGTGGAGTTTTGCGTCCACACACGGACACGATCCTGGGGGAACTTTAGCCCTTAGCAGCTATACGCCGTAAAAGTTCTCTAATCACTTAAACCCTGCCTACACACGCACACGTTTGGCGCAGGGCAACGCGTTCGGCATGATGTGGGCCGCGTTCGTGATGACCCTCTACTACCAGATGATCATCGCGTACACGGTGCTCTACTTCTACCACTCCTTCAAGACTCCGCTGCCGTGGACCGACTGCTTCGACTGGTGGGGCGTGGCCCTGGACGGATGCTTCGCGCGCCGCCGGACGGCGCGCGTTTGCGCCAGCGTCCGCAAGAGCGTCGTGCTCGCGGGCCTCAACGACACCGACGCAGAATCGCCGGTCGTGGTCACCTACGCGGGCAGCAGCGTGCTCCTGTCGCAGAGCGAGTACGAGAGCCGCTTCGCCGGCTGCGTCGACGCCGACGCCTCGTCGGTGGAAGTCTTCTACAACCGCGTGCTGCTCAACGCGTCGTCGTCCTTCGAGCAGGTCGGCTCCGTCCAGCCCAACCTGGCCATCAGCTACGCCATCTGCTGGACGATCGTCTTCCTCGCCATATTCAAGGGAATCAAGGCGAGTGTTTCTGGTTGGATCGCGGGGAGTATACGCGCGAATGGGACCCGGCGTTCGCAAATGAAGCTTAGAATCTCCCAGTGTTCCTACACTCGTACAGCCAATGCAACCAGCTCGGATCTCTACCCTACAATTTTTTTCCTCAGAAACTTGCAGGTGGCGCCGGTTAATGAGGTGCACCGTAGACGCGTAAAAATCTGTACTCACGGGATATAACTTTGCAGTGCAATAATTATTGTCGTCACTCCTGTGTTCGTCTCCTTCCTTCAACACAGAGCGCTCGGCCCGCACTCTCTCCTGTAAGAAATTCAACGGGACGCGCGTGCGATTCCTGTTTTGCGATTATCGTTTCGTGGCAAAGTTAACACCCTCCAGAATGCGGAACTTCAAATGCGTCAATATTTCTGTGCTTACCCAACGAGAAAAATGTCCGTCCGTCCCGTAACGTACGATTGCTTTCAAGATAGAGCCCACAGCAGCGAGCGACTTCGCGCTGCCTGTCGCTTCAACGCGAACAAGGCGGCGAGAACACAGCGCTCACGAAGCTTTCAGCACAAGCCGCACCCAACCATTTCGCAGATCGCTTTCAAGATATGGGCCCGCGCGCCTCTCTTCAAGGCGAAGCCATGGCGAAGCGGCGAAAACACAACACGCGGAGCTGTCCGCAATCGGCACACACTGTTCGCATCGCAGGTCGCTTTCAAGACACGGTCCGCGTGTCCGTGCCGTATACGCAGTCGCCGCCGGTGTACGTTTGATCAGGGTTCGTAATTGTTTGACGCGGATGGACAAGTCGCCAAACAGCGATAATGGCGTATAATGATAGCAACGTCGTCAGCGCACCTGGCGCAGCTATATATATCTCCAGTACTTTGCTTGCGTCATCAATGCACCTCGCGCCGCCGTCTGCACCACTTCGCGTCGCCGCAGAGCCGTCGTTTGTACTGGCCGGATCAAGTTTCACAACGTCGATAATGACACCCGGTTGCGTGGAGATGAGCAAGTGGCACAATGCTTACGCATACTTAGACAACGCCGAAAGGAGTTTCTGCGTGAATTTTGTTAAGCACGCTGTTATTCTCCCAACTATGCACTCTTTCCGCTTCCTCGCACTACAAGTGGTCGACAAGATGTGCGTGGTGACAGCGAAAGCCGCCACACGCGCCATCCTAACCTTCACGCTCCCCGCACAGATGGTCGCCAATATCTTCATAGTGACAGCGACAGCCAAATAAGCGTCATTCTAACGCCCATCATGCAGGTGGTCTGCAAGGTGATCATGGTGACAGCGCCAGCGCACTAAGCGTCATTCTAACAGTCACGCTTCTCGCGCAGGGTCTGGTCGGCAAGGTAGTCATTGTAACCGCGACAACACAATAAGTGTCATCATTCTAACGGTCATGTATGGGTGGTCGTGGGGACAGCGGCAGCCCAATAAGCGTCATTCTAACGCTCATCGTGCAGGTGATCGGCAAGGTGGTTGTGATCACAGCGATGGCCCCGTACGTCATCCTGACCGTCCTGCTCGTACGCGGCGTCACTCTGCCCGGCGCCAGCCTCGGCCTGCGGTACCTGCTGGTGCCGCAGTGGGACTCTCTCTTGAGCCCCGACGTATGGCGCGCGGCCACCGAGCAGGCCTTCTACTCGCTGAGCATCGGCACCGGCGGCCTTCTCGTGTACGGCAGCTACCAGCCGTTCCGCACGGCGACCGTATCGTCGAGCGCGGCGTTCGTCTGCGTCGCCGATCTGCTGACCAGCGCGTTCGCGTCCATCGTCGTCTTCTCGGTGCTGGGAAACATGGCGCACGCGCTGGACATTCCCGTGGCCGACGTGGTCGCCGCGGGTCCGGGGCTCGCCTTCGTCACGTACCCCGAGGCGCTCTCCCTGATACCGTTCCCGAACCTGTGGTCGGCGCTGTTCTTCGCCATGCTCTTCTTCCTGGGCATCAGCTCGGAGATAGGCTGCTGCGAGTTCCTGACCGACTCCATCCGGGAACTCTTCCCATCCCTCGCCAGGCACCGCGCGCTGACCGCCTTCATGTACTGCTCGGGCTGCTTCCTCGTCGGACTCGTACTGTGCACGCAGGTTGGAACTGCTTATTGATTGATTGATTGATTGATTGATTGATTGATTGATTGATTGATTGATTGATTGATTGATTGATTGATTGATTGATTGATTGATTGCGGACGGACAGATAGCTAGATAGCCCCCGGAAAGTGCGTGAAGTGCCCTGAGAATGCTAGCGCATTAAAACGAAACTGCGCGTATCAACACCACACGTAGGGCGACAAGACGAGTCCTGGCCAGATATTTGCGGCTACTAAACCACCAGCATGCAGATAAATGGCAGTAAGTAACCTCCTGTACTGGACATCCACAGGTGGGTCTGTACGTCATTACCATCCTGGACAACTACCTGGGAGGCCTTATCATGCTGATCGCCTGCTTGGCCGAGACGATCATATTTGCCTGGATCTACGGAATGAACCGGATCTGCTTGGACATCACCTTCATGACGGGCTCCTGTCCAAGCTACTTCGTCCTGATCGCCTTCAAGTACTGCGCGCCCGTCGTCCTGGGTAGCTTCCTCGTGTACACCCTGTACGTCTTCCCGAGGAGCACCGTGGGCGACTACCTGCTGCCCCTGTGGGCCGACGTGTTCGGCTGGGTGCTGGCCGTGGTGGGACTTGCGCCCTTGTTCATAGTCGCCGCGGTCAAGCTCGTGCAGTGCGGGTTCAGCTGGCATCGGGCCGCTGACCCCGATTCCGACTGGGGTCCCGAGGAGTTCAAGCACCGGCTGCCGTACCGAGAGCGGCTGTACGAAGCGGGCTTCGCCGAACCGCCCCGTTTCCTCGTGGCGTCTCCGCCGGCTGCCCTCGCGGCGACGGCCAAGACGACTCCCAATGCGTCTGCGAGCGTCGCCGCGAGGACGATGACGACTTCTGCGGGCACTGCTCAGCTGGACCACTGGCGGCGACCACTGCAGACTTCGACCGCGGACGGGGACCGGAAGGTGGCCTCCACGTCGTCCAAGGGGTGGCTGTGAAATAGTCGGGACTCCGCGGATGACACTGCGCAGTGACTTTGCCCAACTGAGAGATGGCGGCGTATGGCGAATAGGGTGCGCATCCATTTTGATGATAACGGCGAGATAACATCTTTATAAAGGAAGAAGAAAAGCGTCAGTTTTAATACTTGCTTCTCTTTTCTGCTCTGTCACGGCGTTTTCGCGACGTGACCATCAGAATGTCCAATTGCCCGTGGGCCAACAATAAATGCGCTTTGTTTAGTGTGTGTATTAACGTTGATCTATCCGTCAGATCTATATAGGTCAGATGGCAGATGTATACGACTGTATACATAGGGATGCGGCATTGTAGACGATTGAGGTTCGACCTAAACGCCCGTTTGGGTTCTACCCTGATAAACAGTTCGACATAACGCAATTTGTCTATGCTCCTCCTCTTCAACGGTTCAAAGGGCGCCCAAGATGCTAGCGCCAGTTCAAATATTATAGTGGCGCTTTAATTGCTGCAACTAATGTTGGTGTATTTAACAATAAAAAAAATCTTGCACCATTTCACTTTGTGAAGGTGGATCATCAGCGAAGCTGTCTAGCACACGACGAAGACGTGACACGAAATTGTGAGAAATGTACGAACACATTTATTGTCTATATGAGTGGTCATTGTGACGAAAGGCGCAAATATCTGTGCACAGATATTTTTATACATCCCCGTTCATTCGTGTTATGCATTCGTTATATACATTTGTGTTTTCATTTCGCGATATATCGGGACAAATAATTTGAGACCAAGGTCACCACACCGCCTGGCAGTGGGCCAGTGCCGTCAGCGCCTTCGCAGAGGGAGGGGCAATGTGGGAACGCTGGCTTGATGATCGGCAACGGAGCCAACTGTGGACGGAAATGACGACGACGAACGCGCGAGCAGTGGCACGAGCCATTGCTGATGATGATACTTTTTGCTCACCCATATTTGTTGACGGACACGAAAAATGCACAGAACTCTAGCCATACACAGCTTAGCTATAAAAAATTGGCAGTGGCTTAGCTCAGCTATGCCAGGATATACGTAGCGTAAAGGTACGGTTATGTTTGGTCAATTTTCCAGTCTTTTGCGCCGACTGGCGGCGGCTCGACTCTCCTCCATGTCGAGCGCGCTGCATCAACCGTCCCTCCCGCGCATTTATACGCACGGTGCGCCCTCCTCGCGCATGCGCAGTGCCACGCGGCACCGAAATCGTGAAGACGCGTTGTGCGACGTTATCGGCGCGCGGGCGAGCGTCGTTAGACGCCCTGGGCGTCGGAGCGCGTTGGCCTGGTTGGCCGCATCTGGTCACGTTGGCGGCGCCAGTGCGTCGAACCATGGGTCGAACTATAGGCGCTGTTGTTCTCGCCAACGTGACGTAACGTGTGCGCGCGTTCACGCTACGTCAGACTATATTTAGGCCGCAAATGCAGCAGCGGACGCACACGGCGCCGGCGCGTCTGCGGAGACTGCGACGTCACACGTCTGAAATGAGCCGCAGTCGGCGGCGGCGAGGGCGACGCATGCGCAGTATGGCAAGCGCACACGCACGCGAAGCTCGGCTCCAACCCGCGTAGTGTAGCTTTACGCTACAAAATGGATGCCAACTGGGCGCTCCCAAGTGCTCTGTGGCACTTCTCCCGCGAGAAAGCGAGCGTATAAAGGCCTCAATAAATTGATACTTTTTTGTGTGAGTAAAGAGCGAGTACGTTGTCCTGGTTACAACTTAAGGGACTTTAGCTAAGTTTAATGGCTATATCACATTTTACGCGTATATGCCCCGTCAGTCAAATCGGCGAGATTGTGTTTGTCGCAGCGCCAGAAACGAAAGTTGGAGGACAAAGACGCCTGGAGGTGGTGAATAGAATCGCAGCCTTCGCGCATGCTCCGTTTGTATTAACGCGACAGCGTTAAGGAGCTCGTGTCGCAGAAAAGCCGGTGTCGTCGGCGTCGGCGGCGTTGGCCGTCAGCGAAAAATCTAGGAAGGCAATTTTTTGACGCCGCGGTGCTGGCTGTGCATGTTCGTGGCGTCTCTTCTTTGTGTGTGTAGCAATATGCGCTTTCCCTGCGGCACACCAGGCGTCGCACCGTCGACATCAATGTCTAAGTGAAACATCACTTTACCTTTTACAGCGACGCTGTATATGACTACCCGATTCGTCAGTCCGTCTGTCGCCTGTACGCCGAAAACTCTTCCAGCACAACCACATGCGCATGCGCAAAAAAGAAAGAGAGAGAGACGCGCGATTGGCTGCGCCAGTAGTGAATGTCATTGCTCTCCGTCGCAGCCGAGAGCGCGCGCGCAGCAGTTTCTCCCCGGCTCTGAAATGGGTAGGCCGCGCGTCATGCGTACTCCCGAAGAGCAGGCAGCTTTCGATCAGCAAAGCCGCGAGCAGAAATGGGAACGAGCTCGCCTACGCCATGCCGATGCTGCAGCCCTGGCACAAGAACAGGCTCGTGCAGCCGAGCGCAGGCCCGTACCCAAGGGGAGGGGGCCGCAACACAAGGTAACCTTTCTATACAAAGTATGGGGGGGAGGCAGTGTTTCTTTACTAGTACAAATGTCAATAGTGCCTATCATTCGCCATAAAGACGCGTAAACCCGCAAAAGAGACATGAAATAAGGTGTATCTCACGGGTACTCCTGTGAGATACACCTCTCCTTTACTTGACAAACAAGGAACCACATCTAATGGACGCGCGCAGCAAAGAAGCGCAAGAAGAAGATTGCCAAGAACAAGTAAACAAGCGAAAGTGTAAATAAAGATTTCTAGTTGCATTTTGCTGAATTAGCTCTGAAAGAATTGTAGAGAAATACATATTTGAGGAACAATCACAGTTCTTTTGCATACCTTGATTACAGCTCTACCAAGTTAAGTGCCAAAACCGACTCGTATTGTTATTTTGGAAGTTGGGTAACTATGCGTGGCTTCCAGGCCCGTACAACCGCGTGGTGCGCAGGACGCTGCAGTTCTAGACGTGCTGCGCCCACCGCGGAAGGTTAGAAAAACGCCCCCATTAGCACAGCAGGGAAGAGGATACGTCAGGCGGCTAGACTGATAACTGTAGAAGCGTCATTCAAAACACACGGAATTATTTTCAACTTCCGGTGACGTCTTCTCTACTTCGTGTTTAAATAAAAGATGTTGACCCATAAATCTATTTACAAACAATTTTCCCTTTTCCTCCCTGTTCGGCTGTTGCCTTGGCTTTCTCCCTTAGCACATCGCTTAATTTCTCATCTCCTTGAGACTCTTGTTTCCAGTTGCCAACTTTGCACGAAAAGTGCTGTACAATAATGGAAAAACCAGACGAGGTAACGGGTGACAGTCATATTGCTGATGGGTTGAACGGTTATTGCAGGGTCTGATGATGTACGCTGTTTCGCAATATTTTATTTTCCACCTTATTATAAGCTGTATCGAGGATATGTGGTTCCGACGATTTGCCAGCGTCGCGGCGGGCCGTCACTCGAGGAAACAATGAAGCAAAAGGAAAAGTTAAACGCAACTGGCGTTTTCTCCAGCCGCAACTCGTCCCACGAGCATACAGACGAGCTAACTACGAACCGAATCCCTTTGCTGGTCCTTGGATTAGTCTAAGCAAAGAAGGTTGAACTAACGAAGCAAAAGCGATGCGCGTGACCGTTGCAACACATGGTGGCAACTGAAAGCACCTCGAGTTAAATGCGCGGGCTCCGAATCAATGAGAAAACTGGCTTTCACACCACAGGAGATTCCGATAACTACCGCCATCCAAAAGGAGTGAAAAGGGCAGCGAAATGTTAACCGCCGAATAGTTGTGAAGTCTCAAGATTAATTTGTAGGCCCTTTAGGAATGTGTGGTGGCATGGGCGAGGGGGGGGGGGGGGGTATGCCGCTTAATTTCGGGGTAGGCCCGGGCCCCCCCGGGCCCCTCCTTGGGTGCGTGCCTGGCCGAGCGCAAGCAGCAACTACGTACCGTGAATCCGGCAGCCTACCAAACCGTCGTTTAATTAACCGACGGGATTAACCCAGTGATAAACACCGGGGTCGCACGTTCCAGCTTCGCTGGTTAACTACCTGTACGGAGTGCTTGGGACACAGTGTGACTAAACATTCTATAAATTTGTACTGGCTTGTTCCTGATTTGTTCTCTTTTGTTTGTATGCATTGTATTGCCCCTCCGCTTGGACTGAAAGGTCTGCAGTATGTACTAAATAAATAAATATGCGCCTTCACTTGTTTGTACTTCTAAAGACACATCAAAAAGCTTATCGGTAAGCCAGCCAAGTGCATCAGAACTGTTTTTTCTAGGCAAGCCCTATTCTGAAATCTAATACCCCTTAAGGAAATCGAGTTCCCGTTTTCCCATTACGTTGGCAAGCCACAGCAGGATCAAAAGTAAAGCTGTGGTTTAAAGAAATAAACAAAACAATCGAGCAAGTCGCAACAATCGTAAGTTAGCACCTTCGCGTTTTTCTTTTTTTCTTTCAAAATATAGTGATTTGATCCACGACCCGGTGACATTGTCCCCCTGAAAAAAATTAAATTACACAGATGCCATTGAAGATGATTGTCAAGGTGAGGCGCACAGCTATTGCGTACCGCTGAAGTCGAACGGAGCCCACTGCAGCAGTACTTCCCGCAAGATTACTGCTGACGTAACAAACGGCGTTTGATGGTATGGCGGCACAAATCATCGTCCGCATGTTTTCATAGACGGCATGAAAACGTGACGATTTATAATCTTCAGAAAGCGAAGCTTAGAAAAACCATTCCGCCTTCTTGGGTTAGATTCAACTGTTCAAAATTTACTATGTTTGAGTGCCTCTACACTTGGGCACAGCGACGGGGTGGTTAGTGCTGCCATCCAAGATTTTCTTTTAGTATCAGTTAGGCTTAAACTGTAAATACAAAATGTTAAGCCTCCTTTTCTTTCACCCAGATTGAATTTGAATTGTTTTAATTTGATGGGTATGGTATAACTTTTTTCATTTTCAGTCATGCAGGCTCTCAAATCTAATTCTAATTCTAATCAATTCTAACTTACCTGTTGCAAAATTTCGTCCTCTTATTTTGTACTTTGCTCTGACTTACCCGATTCTTGGCCGGGTTCCGGCACCAAAATGTATAAAAACTAACGAGACGCGAAGAAACCAGACAAAGAGCTACTCATTCTTCCAACCTCTTCTTTTCATCGCAGTGCCCGCCTGCTCCGTTTATTCGTCTTTTATTGCGCAGCAATACTACTTTAGGTCGCACTTCAGCCCGTTCCGTGGCGAGGCGGTGGTAGGCACCATTGACCTTTAGCGTGACCTCGCTGAGTGACGTCACACCACGTGACCTAGAGTGACGTCACACCAGCTGTGTAAAAATGGGGCCCCATCTCACGCCGTCGCGAGGCGAGGCGGTAGCCACCAACGGTGGCCTAACTCCCGCTCCTCTCACCAGGGGCGCTACGGTCGGTGTGACGTCACACCAGCTATGTAAAAACGGGGCCCCATCTCACGCCGTCGCGAGGCGAGGCGGTACGCCTCGCAATCCTCGCACTATTGCTTCGCAATCACCAGGCTTAACCAAGCTAAGCCACGGCCGTTTTTTCTACACCCGCAGAGTGGGTACGTACCAGTGCGTCCCAAGGATCTGAATCAACGTCGACGACATGACCGCAACAATGACAACAAAACGTCGAGAGCGTGGCGACGATTGCACGACAACGGCTGAGCGACCTGTGCTTTCATGCTTGAGACATTGCTAACTACAGAGCTAAAAAGGCGTGCGGCGAGAAAAGAGCTGAGCACATAGGACACAACGCTATCGAAAAGTGCTGGCCATTTCCCCTAAGTTGTGCCATTTCTGCAACACATCAGAAACGATTGAGCACTACTTGGTGAACTGCTGGCGTTTCTCCTCCCTGAGAAAAAGGACATTACAAATTACAACGCGAAATCTCGGTCTGCCTTTGAACTCCCCGGCATAGGTCGGCGCACTCACTCATGAGTGCACTCACTCACACTCACTCGCACTCATTTCAAAGGCGTGAGTGCGAGTGCGAGTGCCAGTGAGTGTTAGCGGAGGTGAGTGCGAGTGAGTGCCAGTGAGTGTGAGTGGAGGTGAGTGCGAGCGTGAGTTGGTGCTTGGGAATGTGAGTGGAGGTGAGCGTTAACGAGAGTGCGCGCGGGGCTTGAAAAAATTAAGGTAAGTGAGTGTGAGTGAGTATTCCCCCACACTGCCGACCTAGGCTCCCCGGTGCTGCTGCCTTTCGGAGCTTCTGCGTGTGCTTGGACACTGAGACAGGGATGTAGGCATCGCCATAGAGAAATTCATTCTTGAATCTAACCCATTGCATTGTTAATCGTATTAACAATTTCGTAACCTTACGTCCGAGCTGACCTTGCCATGACCTGACGTCATGGCAAGATGGCGCGCGAATGCGGTCGCCGCGTCGTTCAGTGTACGCGTTTCGTTTTCGCGCGTTAATTGGCCTGGCCAGCCTCATCCTTAGGCCAAGAATAGCCGTTAGGCTGTTGGAGAGGCGTGATCTGCAGCTTAAAAGGTAACTTTGTCCAGACGCACGACATACACCATGGGAGCCCTTGTTCGCACGGTGTGGTCTCCGCAGTGACCGGCATGCTGACTTCAGCACGTGGATTCAAGATGCGCGGTCATTAGGGAGCCTTAGCCCACATCCTGTACGATGTGAGGTTACATCATTCTTATTCTCTTTTCTTTTTGTTGCTTTCCTGTATATAAGTACAGTTTAGGGCAGCCCATCCCGAAATAAACAACAACAAAGAAATAATAAATGACAAAGTGGAGAGAACTAGAGAACGTGCGTACGGCTAGTGCTTTGCACTATATATCTATCGTGCTGACTACATCTCTACCGAATTTCACTTTTTTTCCCCTCCACTTTATCTTGGCACTTTGTTCCGTACCGTGACTCACGGTGAATGGCACACTCGCTACGTGAGCGTACGGCATCCCGCGCCTCAATGCGCGGGGTACGCATTCCAGACGCCCCACTTTCCCCGACTCGTTGCGTTGACTGTATATATATATATATATATATACACGACCTCGAGACAAAAAAGAGTATAGAGGGGGAGTTGGCGGACACAAAGAAGCCGTCCAGCTCACGAAACAACGACCTGGTATCGGCGCGGCCCAATATGCGTGCAGCGCTGTCGAAACCGCCGCGGCGCGTACATTGCCCCCTTCACCCTCGACGCTGACGAACGATGGCCAGCTCCTGAGGTTACAATGAACGCTTTATATCGGTGAGCCCGCTAACCTCGCTTAAGAAAAATACTTGGGAATTTCGATTAGGACGGTCGTTCCTAGAGCTACGACACGTACTCCGCCCGTGGACTTACGCCGCGTGGGCGTCCCGCACAACGAAGGATTTGAACCTTCCTCAGATGCACTGGTCTCGATTAGATATTTGTGTTTGTTTGTTTGTTGCGTGTATGTTGTGAATGACCGTGGCGTGCACTGCGCACGTCATTTCCATTTCTCGTCATACCCATCTGGTGTCGTTAGGGTGCCTCGATACCACGCTTCTCCGAAGGAGGCGCTGACATTGAGGCACCCTATAGGTGTAGCTTGCCAGGCATGTCATTCGGCGGACCTTTTCGGGATACATTAAAGAGCCCTCTGACTTTTTTTTTTTTGTTTCCTTTATCTATGAAACCGCTGAATAAATTACGTAAGAAACCATAGCGTAAGAAACCTTTTGCCATCGCAAAAGGAAGAAGGCAAAAAGAAAAAAAAAACGAACAGAGATGACAAGACGGGTGCTTCATACAGCAAATTCTCTTATTTGCGCTTTTTCCTTCCTTTTTTAAAAATGTAAGAGACTAACTCCCCCAACAACACGCCTCGTTACGTTGGTTTCATCCCGTCTTCGGGTACACCAGCAAAGTTAAGTTTCGACGCACAACTTCGGCAATAAAGGAAGCACCCCTCACTGCACGGAACTAGCGCGAGTCGCGCAATCCTCGATGCGAGTCTGCAAGGTTTTCCCCTCCGCTCTGAGGTACGCCATCCCGTTCCTGGAGTCCTTCGACGCCACCGTTGGGGGACGACGGTGCGAGCGATGAGTGTGTAGTTGGGGTGGGGAGGGGACACAAGGAGGGGGTTATGGGGTTACGAACGAGAAAAGAAAGAGAACGATAACCCCCCTTCCCCTCTTCCAGCGTCGTTGGGATCGGGAGGGATTGTCTGGGAGAACAAAAAGCATTCCCCCCGTTTGCCTCGCCGTGGGACAGCTTCGCAGAGATCCACTTACGGTTTTCTCTTTGCATCTCGCCCGGTCTTCCTTTTCGTGACTAAGGAGAGAGAGGGAGAAAGGCTCGCCCCTCTTTCTGCCCCTGAAATGCGTGCTTCCCCGCCGAGCAGATGTGCTCCCCTCGATGCCCAACCTGTAGGCCCCGCAGCCGCGTCCCCTATCTTGGCGCTGTTCCGTTAGAGAAGGTACAATACAAAGGAGACGCAATATAATGCCGCGAGAAGGGGATCGGGGTCGGTGCAGATGGATGCAATATATGGGACGTCCCGCGACCAGTAAGTACTTCACGGTGTCGGGCGAACAGCGGTAATCAGAGGAGCGCCGAGATCGTTTCTCGAGCTCGTGCTTTTGCTTCTGATTTGTTCGTTTACACGCGTTGTTCTTTATTTGTACTGTGAGTCATCGTAAGAGTAGCTTTTGCTTCTTGAAAACGATATTGATATTTACGTTTCCTAACTCACAGTTCTCTACGAACACAGAAATCCTTTTTCTTTTTTTTTTCTTTTTTTTTTGTAGGAGAGACAAACATATCGACGTTACGGTGCCTTGACGCGAGAGCCATGTCCTCAAAACATGGCGTGCTCACTTGTAGAACACATCAGCGTGACGGCGCAATCACCATCCTTTTCCGTAGCCTGTAAATTATTCTCCAATCCGCGAGCTCCCATAGTTCCGGTGTTTGGCTCAATCCCGCGTTTGCAAATAATTCGCGGGCACATGGCGAAATAGGAAACTCTCGATGCTCTAAACATGTGAGAAATGCGACATATGCAATATCGACAGTGCATTCAAGCAGCAGACCCTCGCGACATGCATGTGTCGATTGGAGCTTGGCCCGTCTAGTGCTCCCGTTGGACAGTTAACAGATTTACGTTCGGATTAGGTGGCTGATCAGCTGGGGCCTTACGTACAGTGCTCACGGAATGAAACGCGTCAATTTAGGGCTAAGTAGTGCGCATACTTTCGTTTCAACCGGCTGCAGTTCGTGTCACATCGACGTAATTTTGGCGCGAACGCTTACACCGGAGTCCTCGTCACGTTTGGTGACCAAATTCCTACCGACATGACATGGTGCTCTCGCGTACTTTGCACATTTGTAGGGTTCTACTAAATGCTCCGTGTCCTATTTCATTCCGTGAGTACTGTACATATGAAATGTTTGATGCTTCATTTCTTTTTGCTTGTGGTGATATGTTGCGATATAAGTGCGAATCGTTCACAATATTAAGTGTTCCTGTTTTTTTTACTACTCACAAATTTGATGACGACTCACAAACTATTCACAACCATTCACAAACATTTGATGACGATGACGACGACGACTATGATGATGATAATGATGATGATGATGATAATGATGATCGCTAGTGGCACCATCCTCTTTGAATCTAGGCGGCGACAAATAGTCACCTAACCTGTGTGAGGCACTTAAGTGCTAGCAAATCGTATATTAGCATATTGCCTATTTCTGCTTTATCCCGTAAGCTTACGTATGCCTGTGACGACCAAGGCACCATCTCTGCCCTGATTTTATTGATTACCTTTTTCGCCAATACATTAAACCTTTATCTGTTATCTCGCCCACTGACCGGTTAACGCTCCGATCACCTATGAGCCCCAGTGACGTTGCCTGTGATGGCATAGCCAGAAACTATTGCTTGTGGGAGATGGGGAGCGCACTTGACGGGCGACTGGGAGGGTAAGAGGCGACAGTGGGGGGAGGAGGTGCTGAGGAGGCCGCGTACTACCACCGAAAATTCGGTTGGGAGGGGGAGGGGGGCACGTGCCAGGTATACCCTCCCCCTACCCTGGCTATGCCACTATTTCTCTGCGATTCTCTGGCTGCTTTACTCGAAGACGGTACAAGCAACTAAGTCTGTAGCCTTTCAGCTCTTTTTCGCTTTAATTTCTCTCTTTCAAATCAGCCAAGGTTTAAACTGCAGAAGAGTACGCATTTGGGCTGGCTGGTTCGTGATTACGAGCAGTAAAACAGCGCTAAACAACAGGACAAGGAGAGGGACACCCGCCGTGGTTGCTCAGTGGCTATGGTGTTAGGCTGCTGAGCACGAGGTCGTGGGATCGAATCGCGGCCACGGCGGCCGCATTTCGATGGGGGCGAAATGCGAAAACATCCGTGTACTTAGATTTAGATGCACGATAAAGAACCCCAGGTGGTCGAAATTTCCGGAGCCCTCCACTACGGCATGCCTCATAATCAGAAAGTGGTTTTGGCACGTAAAACCCCATTTAAAAAAAGGAGAGGGACACAGACAACAGCGCTGTGTCCCTCTACTTGTCCTGTTGTTTAGCGCTGTTTAGTGCTCGTAAGCTTTGTTGCACGTGCTTCATACAAATTTCTTGGCTTTTCTATTTTCACGTATTGACATCGTGTTCGTAATCCCGTTCCTTCGGGGAGAAAACGGCGAGAAAACGGTTTTTCGCTGGCTGGACAACTTGTGCCTTAGACGCCATAGGTTTGCTTCTATCAAGCACCTAGCGGCATCTCGTGGTGGAAAGCGGCAACTCTGGCTAAGCGCTCGTGCCGTCCGGCGGATATGGCTGCGCTAAAGAACGAACAACAATGCGGCAGAGTGTGCGAGCGATGAAAGAGAAGGCGAGGGGGGAGGGGGAGGTGTTGCCTTGGAAAAAACGAGCCACCGCCACTACCGGCAGCACCGCGCTCACAGACACGGCTGCGCGAGCAGCAGCCACGTAAGCAACAGCGCAATTGTGATCAGCGCGTGGCCGCGGGAGACAACGACACGGTGATGAAAAGCCATAAATTCCGAGCTGTTTGGCAGACGGTCGGCGCTAAGGGGGACGGGGAAGGCGTGGGTCTCCATTCAGGGCACGCGCTGGTTGTTCCTCCAGCCCCATTTGTATTACAAAGGGACCGGCGACACGCTGGTGTCGCAGGCGTGTAGAGCAACCCTCCCCCCCACCCGCCATCCCCCTCCCAAACACCCCGCTCGTTCTAGAATCGGAGCCCGCGACGGCGGTATATACAAAGTCGCCACTCTCTGTTCTGCGCCCAAGACAAAGAACTGCGGAGAAAGCCTCAAACAAAAGCCTGGAGTGTCGTACAAATTGCAGCGTTGTAAGCATGGCTGTCCCTATGACGGCAACGGCACGATGAAGGCACGATGGCCTCACACGTAAAGGGCACCGTCTTCCGGTAATCGTAGGGTTCTTGGACCGATACCCCATTGTGGGTATACATGTCGTAGGCATTCAGCTAAACAACTACGACGACGACTATCTACGAAGTGCCGGCCAAGACAGCGAAAGATAACAAGACGCCGACGGAACGACGACGGCCTAGACACGTTGAGGTCCCGCGATCTACGTACTTTTGACCCGGGACAAATAGAGCTTTCTCTTTTTTTTTTTTTCGCTAATCTGAAGAAACATGACGACAAATAAGACGATGATGCCCGCGAACGACGCCATGAAATTCTGATAAGGCAAGTAGAAAAGCTCGTCGCCGCGAAAGGCAGACCGAGGAAAATAACTAAAGCGCTAAAAATAAGTTACACATGTTGTTCCTTACGCAGCCTTCGACTGTGCTCTCTGAGCATTCATCCAGCATCAAGCAAGCACTCTGAGCTGCACGCGAACAGAACTCCAAGTTTTCTCCTTTAGTCTGACAATACTAGTGTGACTTCAACTCAAAACACGCACGCGTTTTCACCTAAAGCAATTTAGTACTAGCCGGATTTCAATTTTTTTTTTTTTTCAGAGAATCACACACACTTAAAGGCGCTTCCGTAAGCGCTGCAATTTCGGAACAAAGAAATGTCGCTCGTCGTTTCGACAACTAGGCCCGGCACTCTGCAGAAGCAACCGCCCGCCTCCTCTCCCCCAGCCCCCTCCTCAACTCCCCCCTCCCCCTAGCGAACCTCCCGCAGCGAAAAGCACGGCGGCAACCGCCGGCGTTCTGTTTCCCACAGCGTCGTCTAGGCTCCGGGGAGAACGTCCCACGCCAGACCCTATAGCTGCCTCGTGCTAGCCGGCCAGGAAAGGCCCCAGGGTGGGACCCGTACGACAAAGAACACGCACCTCCTCCTGCCGTACATACGGAACCTTCACGTTTCCCCACCGAAACCCCTCAATTTTCCTTTTTCTTTTCTCTCTCTCTCTCTCTCCACTGCGCCAGAACCCCCGCTCCCGCGTATCCCAACTTCCCTTCGTAGCATCCCCTCAATCTTCTACCACCGCGCGCATCTGTCCTCGATCCTAGCCGCGCAAGAGCAGGCCCTTTTTTTTCTTTCCTCCTCGCCACAGCACTTAGGGAGCACGTGGCGGTTGGCGCCTGGAGCTCGGAGAAAGCGTCCCATGTCAAGGTGGCGGGACGTCTGATCACGCCAGCGTTCCCAACATCCCCCCCTCACCCCCCAAACCTTAGCCACCCCACCGTTGGGCTTCACCGCGTCGCGATGAGTCACGAGGGAAAGACAGACTTAAAGGAAAACGGGAAGGGGAGGGGGGAAGGCAGAGGGGGGGACGTTAGAAGGAGGCGGCGGGAGCGACCCGTTAGTCCAAATGTGAAGACGACTTTTTTAGGTACGTTTTTTTGCTGAGGTTTGCATAAGCTAACGAAATTGGCCTCTCTCTCAGCCTGCGCCGCATGCGCGGAGCAGTTGTAAACTTTTTTTACAAAATGGCAAGGCCGTGGCGCCAAATTAAATATTTGAGAAGGGAAGGACTGCAAGAAAGGAATGAGCCAATGAAGGAACGGAAACCTGATACGTCATTCAGGGGGCCCATTATCGGCTCCAATCGCGTGCTTTTTTTTTTTTTTTTTTTGTACGCAGCTTACTTAATCGTGCCGCCTAAGCACACTGTCGGCTTTGATTTAATTTGATAAGGTGAGACACTTCGTACGGGAAGGCGACACCGACAGCCGCGACGATTGCGTCACGCGTGGTCACCAACTTTGCTAGTGTATTCTGAATGAGTGCGAGCGCACCTGTGTGAGCGCTTGTCCATGCGGGTGTTTGTTTGTTTGTTTGTTTGTTTGTTTGTTTGTTTGTTTGTTTGTTTGTATCCGTGTCAACAACAGCCGCAGCAGAAGCAGCATACAACGACATCGTATTCGCGGTGGATCGTATATGAATTTACTTAGTATGTACGATGACATAAATAAAACACCGCTATGCTTGTAAATTTCCACTTGCACTGTCCAAACAGAGGGTATATATGTCTGGAGGGAAATTCATTGCGTGAACTGGGCGCGGTAAAAGGTGACAGTTTAGAGTAAATTCGTTGCAGAAATTTATTGTGTTGAGCAAACGGTATTCTACTGACTAGAGTAAACATATCGAAGCAAATGCGGCCAAATAAATTTTGTACCTTTGCGTAAGTTTGCCCGTGGATGTCGTTCGAGTGGAAGGCTCCGTAAACATAGTAGCATGTGCGCTCTGCCATTAGCCACTGCTAAAGCATTCCTTATGCAATAGGTGGTGTGAAAAAAATCAACGGCGGAAATGACGTCATAGTTCCTTTTTTTAACCATCTGCACTAGGAACAAATAAAAAGCATGGTCTTCTAAATTGGCTTTCCATTACTCTGAGAGAGCCAGTGGCCTAGCCATAATATTTGTCAGGGGGTGGGGCACGTTCTCGGGGGCGCTTCAGAGCAATTTCAGTTTAACAGATCCTAGCAGTGTACGTGGGTGCCGTAAAAGTTAGCATTTGTTGGAGCTAAAACATGGAATTAAGCTTCCAACTGGCATCTAAAGTAACGCTAACACTTCAAAATGCATAAAAACATTCTTTTTTCTTGAAAATATGTTTCTCTAATGTGACGCTTCCGATACTTTTTGTGGCGCTATAGATCCATTGCCTGAAGGCTCTGTCTTCTATATTCTGTTTCCGAATGTCCACTTTCCTCCTTGTAATTTTGTTTGTTGTATGCTTTCTTTTTATGATGTGGCGTTTTCTTTTATGACGTGCGATATGGTGTTACAACTTCGAAAACATGCGTCGCTACTCCTTTTATAAAGCCTTCCACAAATAAATAAGAAGTAATACCGAAAGCGTACGAAATTATATAATTTTAGTTTGTAAAATCCTTACGGAAATCCCGCGTTGCGGTAAACGCGGGTAGCGGTAACAACGCCGGGTAGCGACATATTGATACGCTTCGTCCACGAACACGTGAAACTTTTTTTTTTATTACATTGCGTTACACGACTGTTCTCGTCGAAGCAATATAAAGCAAGAAGAGACTGCATGTGGTCGATCGCCTCAGTGCCAGCACGCAGGTAGATTAGTGTTGGTTATACCGCAATAATAACATTGCCCTCTCTTGTTAAACTCTGCATCACAAGATGGCGCCACCAACCCGGCTGCTCACATTTACGACTCCTGTGATCCAGCGTGCCCCATGTTCCCCCAGGCAGGCAACGCCCCCTGTGCGGACTTCCTTGCGAAATTAGCGTGCCCAAGCGACGTCGTCACGCAGCCATGTTGAGTTAAAGGGCAACTCCAACGGTTTTTATGCGAAGCATATTACTAGAGCTGAACCATGGCTCAACCCAGCTCCTCAGGCGCGGCGGTGTCGCCTTCAATACCACGTGACGCCGTGACGTCACGACAGAGGAGAAACGGGGCTCCAACTCGCGCCGTCGCTCGCGGCGTCGCGGCGGTATATAAGCAGCTGCGCTTGTTTCTAGTTGGCTTTGGCTCAACTCTTGCAAGATGGGCTGGGTGGGAATCGAACCAGGGTCTCCGGAGTGTGAGACGGAGACGCTACCACTGAGCCACGAGTACGATGCTTCGAAGCGGTACAAAAGCGCCTCTAGTGAATGCGGTGTTGCCTTAGAAACGAGCTGTTTCTAAGGCTCAGGCGTGCGTCGCTTGCTCAGGCGCACATTTCGTTGCCGCGCCGAACGCTGCGTTGCTCGACGCTCACCGCGTCCCATGCGGGGCGCGTAGTCGCTGCGCCGTAGCCCATTGTCTTACACCCCTTGGCGGGTCGACGGGAACGCTGTCGCGTTCCACTCTTGAAGGCGAAGCAGAGTAACGCATGAGTTGTTTCTTCTACTAGCCGAACCAAATATAGCCAAGCAACAGCAGTTCAGCAGGCTAAACAGTGGTTCAACAACTAAAATAAAGGCTAGTATGCTTCGCATCCTGGGCTTAACCTTAGCTAAGCCACAGCCATTTTTTTTACCATATTGGGACACCCTCATTCCCAAATTGCATTGACAGTCCTGTCAACGGTAGGGTGGTTCAATTTGCTTAGGAATTCCTCAATAATTTTAAATAACAAGTAACCGAGATACCGAAACCTAAACGGGTAGCTGCTTCGTGTGACGTCACGGTGAGTCGATGGCGTCAGATCTTCCACTACCATAATGTAAAGACGCAGAACGCGGGCTAAAAACGCAGCACACGTGGGGTTAACGCCAGAGAAGCGATGCTAATGAAGTCTCCTGACGACACAGGGAGCTTTTACAGTTTCCGACAGCGGCGATTTAAGCGACGATTTCAGCTACAGTGGCGGTGTAGCCTCTGACGTCACAAACACAGGGTGGCCAGGAAAAAGTCCCATGAGTCGAGAACATGCAACCAATCTTTAAAAATCATTTTCAGGGAAACTAAATGACTTGCAGCCATATCGTTTGGCACAGATAATCAAAGTCCAAAAGAGAACGTATATTCAAAAATTTATTAAGATCAGTGGACATCGAAAAATCGCCGGAGTTTCCCTTTAACTGGTACTCCAGTACTAGTACCCTACATTATTGTAGCCCCAGAAAGAAGCTGATAAACCCCGAGCCAAACGCCACGGTTATAAGTTACGAGAATGTCACGTGGAATGAAACAACGGTAGTTTTGTCTGAACAGACTCTTTCGCCGGGCACTCACCGAATGGGGGAGGAGTCAGGAAGGATGCCATGCTGTTGCATCAGCAGGCTCAGCAGGGACCCAAACCGCCAACCTCCGTCTCGGTGTCAGAGTGACTGCAGCGGTCTGGAGACGCGTGGAACACAATCCTACCACATCAAAGCATGCGCCCCCAATCGCCTGCAACGCATAAATCATTCGATCAATGCATCGTAACTTTATTTCCGTTTTGAAACGAAACTGAGATGCGTTTGAGAGGGAAAAAAATTCCTCCGCTTGACGCCAGAGTCCCCCACTTGGCTCCACTGTCGAACCCACAAAACAACGTTGATATATAGGCGAAATACCGGCTGTCTTTTTACCCGCACCAATTATTTTTAAGTTAGGCCAATTTGGTGACATGGTGGGATTATTTTTACCGTTCGACCGTTCAGACTGACCGCCTCTGCATAAGTATAGCCGTTCGTGCAGTTGCTTGCGTAAATAAAGGAGTTGCGTTAATGAACTTTCTAATTATTTATCGTGGATTAATTACTAAAAATGAGTAGTTTGGAACCCGTCGTCAAAATTGCGTAGCTTTTTTGTTATCTCTTAAATAACGGATTTAATTGATTTTTTATAATCTTCATTAAACACACTCTTGTAAGAGCTATACGCGAACAAATATTTCACATACGAAGGCTGTCTCAAAAGCGAAACTGACACAAAAAAAAAAGCTCCTATGACGTCATTATTACATCCCTGCATTTCGTCACGCTGGCACCGTCACCATTGGCCAGTGGCGTAGCCAGAAATTTTTTTCGGGATGGGGGGAAGCGCATTCACTTGACCGGAGACGGGAAGGATGATGGAAAGTGAGGTGGGCCGGGCAGGCCGCCTACTAACACAGGAATTTCGGGGGTGGGTAGGGGGAGGGTAGGCACGAGTTTGATATGCCACCCCCTGGCTACGCCACTGCTACTAGCACGGCCCCCTTGGGGAAGTGGCTTGCGGATTGCCTTCGTTACCTTCATTCATTCGTTGGCAGTGCAATGTCGTGATGCCGCTATATGTGGGCCGCTAAATCTGCACCATCATTCCGCCGTGCATCCTTTATCACGCGCAGCAATGGTTCCGGCCCCGGGCGTTGGCTGCTATCATCATCAGCCCATATTTAGGTCCCCTACAGGACGGAAGCCTCTCCCAACGATCTCTAATTGGTCCTGTCTTGCGGATTTATCGGCATTCAAATTCTAAGCTGGGCCGCGATTCTGCTGTCATGCCTTCCGCTCTTTTCTGTGCCGCTCTTATCGTCCTCGTACCGTTCACAGTTGGAAGATCATATTGATAACGCGGGCGGAACGCTTCTCGAAACGACTCTGCACAGATAAGCGCGCAATGCCCGCCCCTCCCCTTCCGCCCCTCTAAGAAAAACTGTTCTGAGCATATCCCCACAAAGGCCAAAAGCAATATCACTTCAAACAAAATTAAGGTAACTTCTTCAGATCTATTTCTGGCCATGAAGGGTATATTGGTAGGAAGAAAATAGTGAAACTACAATTGAGTAAAAATTAATTAGTACGGTAATTAATTCATTAGTAGTTGATTTGCTGAACTATCCACAGCTGAAAACTCTCCCCAGCTGAAAACTCTCCCCAGCATGTAAAGAATGCTAGTATGGGCTCTACGTTGTGCTACCCAGCGCTTATATCAGAGTGTTGAGGCATCGAATTCAGCGTATTACAAATGGTAGGCTGTGCCTTCGAGGGGATATATCGATTACGCACTTGAACAACATTGTGTTGCCTTCGAAAAAAAATATTTATACTCAAGCTATAGATACAACAATGTAATTGCATGAAAGTTTGCTGATAAGATCGATCATGTATATATAGAGCGAACGTGTAGAAGCACGCAAGCCTGTACTAAAAGCTTTGAATGCTGAATGATATACATGACCTCCGTGATTGCCGACGCTATGCATAGCCTCGGAGATTTTTAAACAAAACGCACCACGGCGCTAGCGCAGAGCCCCGTTGACTGTCTCGGAGGCTATGCAATAGTTTCAATGACCACTTTCTTTCTTCCTTTCTATTTTTTTTTTTTTTTTTTTTTTTTTTTTTTTACGAAATAGTTGCTCTGAAGCTTCTGTTGGTTCTGGAAATATGTTCGCGTCGCGGCGAATGTCAGCGCTAAGCTACGGCGCTACTGATCCATACTGAAATGTCTGTGCGAGGCCAATTACAATATCACGCGTCCCAAGTGCGCACTTCGCGTTCTGCGCGGGTCCGAAATATGCGCGATTGTTTGTGACGCTGGATACCGACTGCCTCTTTAAGTCGTGCTTTTGTGGCGTAGAAATCGGGCTTGCACTTCCTTAGCTCTCATTATTTGTACCTCATCGCCACATTGTATCAGAATGGCCATCACCCAACTTGCCATCACCTCACAGAATGACAGAAAATAGTACAATAATTCTGACGTCCTTTCATCCTTGCTGCCCCAGCGCAGAAGAAACAACAAGTTTATCACTCACCACAGCGTCGAACAGAACGAATGTGAATACGAAGCACAAATTAATGACATACACACACGCGCGAACGCCATCGCCGAGTGCCGTGCCGAAACAGAGCAGACGACACCGATTCCAATCTCACATTTCTTGAACATAGCCAAAGTAAACTAAAAATTTTAAATTTCAGACTTTAAAAACAAATATTTACGTAATTGCTTAGTTAAAGTTGTATTTCGCGTTGCGACAATTACGTACCAACTTTTACGACAGTGCGGCTGCCTCAATACCGTAGCCTTTAGCAACATGGCGGCGTTCTTTGCCTTTCTGAACAGGAGTTCTCTCCGAGCTATTTATCGGTTAAAAGTAGTGAGTGAGAGTCACGACGCCTCAAAGGTAAGAAACGGCGACGCCCTGTCTCGAGCTCTTTGGACGTGCGCTTGCTGTTCGACTGCGTGCTGTCCTTCCAGCAGCTGTAACGGCATGATGTCCTCCTATGAGCAATGACCTTAGAGGTTCGCCAGCAGTGTCCTACTTCGTATTTTGTAAGCTTCACAAGAAACACGGTAGTTTACTGTGATTCTCGGCTAGCGGATTCTGCTCTGTGCATTGCCCCTGCTGCGTTATGGGTAATCCAACACGATGTGATGCCTTCCAAGTGAAGCTGTGCTAGCCGAACGCCCTTGCTTCCACTTTCACCACACGGCCAGCCAATCATAGGTAATGTCCAGAAGAGTATGGGATAGCACGCCATTCAGCAACGCCCACGCACACACACAGAAATGTGATACAATAATACAGCATTGGTCACATAGCTGGGCGTTTACCCGACCCACCTGCTCGTCTTGAAGCCGGATCAATACTCGCGCCTGTTATCGACTCTGGTCTACTGCTACGAAGTGCTTAACGCTTTGACGCTTGAAAAGTTGTTTATTTTCGTCACTATACGAGCATTCTTTCTCATGGCATCTTTTAGTTTACTGTGTAATATATGGCTACGTGTCCTGAAAACCTGGTTCCTCAGTGACCGAAGTGTGTTAAAGTACCGGCGTTCCGTTAGTAAAGTGAAAGGAGCAACCTGATCATGTGTGAGATTTAGAGTGATGGGATTTTACTTTCTTTCGTCACAGCTCTCCGTACTTTCGGCACATTCAACTGACTTATGAATTGCATAAAAACTAAACTTGATGCTTTTACCGTTTTCATTCGTTTTGCTTTCCTGAAACAGTGGTGCAAGACGTGTCGAAAGTGCTGGCTGAAACATACCTCTGGCAGATGTTATCCTTCAGATGCTTAATAAGCGCTGGTGGCAGCCTTCTTCATTGAAACGCGGTGATCAGTCTTCTTTTTTTTAATATTGTATCCATCCTTCGTGATTTTGCCACAGCAGACGGCCACATGTTAATGAAGCCTTCCGCCAGCGTTTAAAGGGCGTTTACCGCAAGCAATACGCTGCCAAGGCGGTTTCTGTGCGTCCTCATGTTGTAATGTTGCACCAGCCATCGTGGCACGGTAGCTATAGCGTTCTGGCGCATAGCAAAAAGTCGCCGGTTCGAATCCCGCTCGCGGCGCCCGCAGTTTGACGAGCCCGGAATGCGAGGACGCCTGCATAGTCTGATTTCGATGCACGTTAAAGAACACTTTGGTGGCGAACATTAGCTCGAAGCCTCCCAATATGGCGGCAAGTCTCTAAAGCCCAGCTGTTGCTTCGGAAGTTTAAACCCCCGGCAAACAAAGAGTCAATTAATCAAGAAGCATTCCGATGTTTCTGCATCCCTCTTTTGTTGCTCGCAGAGCGACAAGAGAGTTCACTTGTATTGTTCGAGAGCTGCGGGAAAACGCACTAGTCTCACACCTTAACGCCACCGGCCGGGCTTTGACAGCATGTCTCCTCTGCTGAAAGACACCGTGATCCATCTCGCCAACTCCTTGCAGTGGTGCAGTGAAATGTACAGGTCGCGTCACCCCACCAGAATAATGAACTATAAGAGGGGCTCCACCATTGCCCGCCTGTGATCACTCACTGCACGACGCCAACGGAATCCTTCACAGAAGGATTAGTAGTGCCCGACGGGTGAGCCCTTCCCCCCCGCGGAATGCGCTATCTGTTCTCATTGCTGATTGGCTGACTCGAGCCCTAGGCTTCGCTGCACCACAAGTAATCGGTGAGACAGACTACAGTTTTGGTCTCTGTGAATGGCAGATGCTTCAATTCGTGAAACAGTCTAAAGTGTAAGCTATGGTTCAAAACGGCATGCATTCACATAGTATTAAACAGTGAGTGTCCAACCAAGTATTCGGCCGTGTGCCCAAAAATGAGTTGGAAAACACACTTGGCCCACCAGTTGTTACCTATGTGGTGAGAGTGTGTTAATCAGGACGGTGGCAGACCATGTGTCTGGTTGACAGCAGGTACTGGTAGCATCCTTGTGAGCAACATGTTGGACTTTGGGCAAGGAAAATGCACGCTGCGGCTCATGCAATGCAGTGATGGTTTCTCAAGCAGGTTCAATATTCTAGGACAATCATTTTCCGAGATACCGTCTTGAGATTTTACACAACTGGCGACAAACGCATCGGCGTCTACAGGTAACAGTGTTCTTGGTACAGTGCCAAGCCCGCTGTCATAGCACAGTGTCGCAGATGCCCATGGACGCCGTGTCGTTCACCAGGCGCGCAAAATCTTGAAAAACGGGAAGCATCTTCGAAACCGATCGCCCAAGAATACCGCCCCAAATTATTTAGGTGTTCGTTATGTAATTCACGCAGGCAGGCCTCAAAGCACTTCCATTCAGAAACCTTTAGAGAAGTTCAACCTTTCATTTGACAGGGTTTAGACGGAGCGCACCTGACACAGGACACAAGTGCAATGCAGACACAAGCACGCTCACATGCACTATCATCGTCAGGCGCTGTAAGTGGAAGTTCTATAGTATGCACCAATACCCGCGGCGGTATCTGAGTGGCAATGGCATTCTGCTCCTGAGCACAAGGTCGCAGGTGCGATTCCCAGCTGCGTAAGGGCTCTATTTTGATAGGAGCGTGATGCAGAAACATGTGTTTCTTTATTTATGTGCACATGAACAAACTACAGGCAGTCAAAATTAATCTGCAAATCCACAGCCCCCCACCGCAGTGTCTTTTGTAGGTGTTAAGCCCCGTAATCAATTGGTGCAGTATGAATAAGCCTAATGTGCAACCCTTGCCAATGTTTAAACTAATGGCAATGTGCAGAGCAGAAATTTATTTATTTATTTATTTATTTATTTATTTATTTATTTATTTATTTACTTATTTATTTGTGGGGTTTAATGTCCCATAGTAACACTGGAGCAACGAAAGACACCGTAGTGGAGGGCTCCAGATTAATTTTGACCTGCTGGGGATTCTTAGCATGCACTTAAATATAAATACATAAGCACTGCTGCATTATGCATCCACTGAAGTACAGCTGCTGCGGCCAGAAGCAGTACTCGCAACCTCATGCTAAGACGCAGAACGAAGCAGCCACTGAGCCATCGTAGCGTGTTGTAGCACTGCGACACAATGCATGATGGTGGGTAATGCCTTCATCTGATATTGAAAACATTTTCCCACTCACTTCATTGACAAGATTTGTCTGGGTGAGCTTGTAAGTATATCAGTCAACTGACTGTTCGGGTTTGACACCAGTGTTTACCATACAGCACACAGACATCTCTGATGTGCTGTAATCATCATCGGGGTTTTGGGTTCCATGTCACTTCATGTTAGAGAGGGTTATGTTATGCTCGTACGTTGCGACACCAGCAAGGAAGACCACTCATGTACAGCTACGACTGTAACAGTGCTGTCCCACAGCTATGAGCGTAGATGTATTTGACTTTACATGATGCCAAATGTGATGTAAACATCATCAGTGTCCTGTTAACCTGCTTCTACATCTAACGCTTCAATTGCTTGAGCGTTGTGTTCACACTAGGGCTACTTTATAGAAGGACTCCCTCACAAAAAGCATTGTTGCTGAGTCAGAGGAGCTACACAAAATTTTATCATGCTGCTGTCATCCTTGCATCGCATGCAAGGCCGTTTCCACACTGGTTGATCTTTATTATGAGCATTCTTCCCTTTCTCCATTTCTCACAGATTCATCAGCTGCGACATTTGACCTCATGCACAAGTAAGGCAATTTGCTTGTTGTACTATTGAATGTTGTTACCATCATGTATCATATCGTTCACTTTATTCAATGGAGCTGTGCTTGTATCGGAATGGTTGGGGTGCAGTTTGCTTGATAATCTAGTAACTAGATTTAATTATAAGCAATAGTCTCGCAGGTGCAACTTTGGTTACATACACTGCAGCCTTTCATGAAGCCATGTGCTGAAGATGAATCAACAAAAGCTGCAGACCACTTCAGTGCAGCTGAACGGTACTGGTGATGGATGTGCAGCTCTCCATCTATTATACCTGCTACAGAGTGCTGCGGTGTTCTGCTGCAGAGCACGAAGCTATGGAATTTAATCCCAGCAATGACATTCGCATTATTGTGAAAAAGAAACCCAACGATGTTGGTGTACTGAGATTTAGATGCACACTGCAGAACCTGCGGCAGTCAGAATTAACCTGGACGCCTCCACTGTAACATCACTTATTGCTCAAATGTTGCTTTGACACAGTAAACACTGTCTTGAAGATCATTACTTCAGGGGAAATTCTTCAGTGGATGGAGTGCGATGGGCAGACGTAACTGTCTGAGACACCATTAGTGCCTACAACGATGTGGGTGTGACTGAGGTTATCAGGGAAGTGATGACTGTGAAATTCCTTGCCAGTACTGAGAAACATTTCAAAAACACTGACCGTGTGCAGGCTGTTGCACATATTGTACTAACAACAATCGTGTTGTTTGATGTGTAGACTTTCTGAGACAATCTGCTAGTGTTTGCTCACAACTCTTGAAGTATACAACAATTGTGTCATGATCTGGCTGCTGCAAATGCCTATTTGACTGACAAAAATCGCAAATGTGTCTGGGTAGCGCCGCAAAACACGGACACAAGAAGAAAGGAATAGACGAAGACAAACGCTAACGTGTTTGCTGCGCTATCCAGACACCTTTTCATGATGCTCGGCCAACAAGCCCATATTGCCACCCTCGTCCGAAATTGCACGCAGTTTTTTTTTGTTTTTATTTTCCACAATAACAACGGAAATTATCCTGCTTCTACAAGTTCTTAAGGCAGGGCTTTCAATCCAGTGAAGCTCCTAATTAGTCTAAATTATTGATGCTGTCCAGCGTCCAAAGATTCAGCCTTTAACTAACCGTAGTGCAAACACAAAATGCACCAGCTTGGATGTTTTGAAGTATTTCAGTGAGACTGAATGAAGTTGCGCGAGTGTCAGTGTCTTCTGCTATTGCTTTATGGTGCTAAGTGGTATGTGAGTAAGCAGTCAAGCAGCTTTGACAAAGCACGAACTGCAGAACCTCATTTGGGCTTCTCCACTTTAATTGTCTCATTCTTTTTTTCCCCTGTGGCTCCCTTGTTTTCTGTAATCACAACCTTAGTTTTTCTCTGTTGCATAGTAATATTTAGCTATTACGCTTAATATAGGGTGCTCAGGTTAGGCACTATCTGGCTACGATCTAGGAGCTTAAATCTGCTCAGCAAGCACGTGTCTTCTAATTCAAGGCATATTCTATGGTCAGTGAAAGAAGCTATCGCTCTCATGCCTCCATTGTTTTCATTATTCATCGTCAGCTTTGTTTATTAGAAAACCTCCAACTGACTTTGTGACGAGGGCATTAACAAGAGCTGATCACACGATCATTTTTTTTCTTCTTGCAAATGAGTGTGGAGTATGTTGACAAGCAGAATAAATGAGTCATGAGCTGCTCTGATCAAGAACTTTACACACGGAGAATAATAAGCGGAAAATTGCAACTACATATAAAGCATATAACGGGAGGAGCATAATCATTGTGCAACACTTGAGGGGCCTTGTCTGTTGGTTTCTCGTAGTCGTAAACAAGAAAACAAAAATTGACCTCTCGTCTCCCCTCATATGACACACAATCTAGGAACAGCGTTTCAGGATCGGAGTTTTAGCCCCGCCCACCTTGAACCTTGACACTTGTATGTTGACAGCATGTACAGACTGGTTGGCATGTCTCGCCAAGCAACAGAATTTTCTAACTGTGTGACACAGGACACGGAAAAGAGGCACGGGCAAGCACTTGGTTGTTGGTCAGTTGTCTGTCACGTGCCTCTTTTTCTGCATTGTGCTGTTTGAAAATTGTGCGGCTTGACCTTTTGTATGTTGTTCTTTACAAGAACTGCTACTACTTCGAACCCACGTCAGCAAAAGTAATTGAACCTCCCCTTCCCACCCCCACTCTTGTTCTGACCACCATTCTTACCTCAGCTGGCTAGGATGTCGTCGTCGTTTCTATTTGAGAATTCACCGCAGGCACATCGCTGCACCTTAAAACAAGAGTTAATGGTAGCACGTCCCTCAAGTGATGCCCAATGACAGCTTGAATGTTGGGTGGTTCGTTACTTTTTGCATGCGACAGTAACACATCTCTACATTTCCTGCTCAGAGTGCAGTCAACCACGAAAGTTTATGGACCACGTGATCTCGGAAAACGTTCAATTTCCGAGCAGCCTGTAAAAGTAGTCGGGAAAACCGAACATCACAGTGTTGTTCACATATACTGGTAGAGGCTGTAAAGGCGAATACTAGGGTGCGTTGTGAGGCTGCGCAGATATCCAGCTTTTTCCCACATTTTGTGTTCCGTAAAACTTTGTGTTTGACTGTACAAAACAACAGCAAAAATTGCTGCGCTTGATGTTGCAAAGCGTTGCACTCCTCGGAAAACGGCAAATTGCCCTGCCGTAAAGCAGGTCACGCTTATCGGTGGAGCTCCTCCTTGATGGGGGGGAGGCGGAGAAGAAAAATATTTCGCGAACAATAGGGCTGGTCAGGCGCACCGTCTCGATAAGGTCTGGGAGCCCGAATTCTCAACGTTATCGGCGTTATCGGTCGTGGCGTAACACGTCGGACGACTTTTGGGACGCTTCATTGAGCGGGAATGCTTGACGCTGATTCCACACTTTCTCTGCGCTCTTGCGAGACAACCATGATGCAACATCAGGACCTCCGTATCGCGCTACTGGAAGGCGAAACACGCGCGAGTGGAACTTAGTGAAGAAGCACTGACGTGCCATTTTCCACTTTTCTAGAAGGAAATGCCGCCAAGCCTAAGAAATACTGGCAAGCAAACCTAATCTTCCAGCGAACCAGTCCATAATATGAAAGGGAAAAAAATTGCCCAAGAAGAAAAGCAAGGGCGATATTAGAAGTCGATTAACATTAGCGCTGATTCGCAAGGCAAAGTTTATTTCGGAAAACAAGTGCTAAAGAAAGGCTACGACAGCACAAAGCCAAGAAAAAAAAAAGGGTGCCATCTAACATGTAAAGATCAGCGAGATCAAGGATGGTGTCGACCCACGTAACGCGATATAAGGCCGGTTAGTCGCCATCAAAACCTGAACACCTCCGGATTGCTGCACTTCCGCGCCGAGACGCCGTTTCATCCAATCAAAATCCGAGCAGGGCGCCCCGGTGCGATTTGCCGAATTCGCCATTAGATGGCGACCTCTCTCCGTCGAGGAATACCGTCGAAAACGGCAGGTGATGAGGGGCTGGCTTGAGATTGGGAAATTTCCAGGCGACTATAGGGTATGGAAATCGGTTGACGTTATGCAGGGGTTGCGATTCCACATTTACGACTCTTGGTTTACCTTTCTTGATTTCTAAAGCGGTATCGATGCAAAATACACGCGTAGATTCGCCTGCTGCGCCGTCCAAGTAGGCGCGCCAAGTGATCGAAAGGCTGTACTGAATGCAGTCTTTGCAACGGACAAAATAGCGGCACGGGGATACGCGGTATATCGTGTCGCCGCTGTGTTCACTGTGAGACACTGAAAAAAACCAGCTCCTAACACGTTCACCTATGCACACCCGCAGCTACCTATCATCATCAGCAGCAGCAGCCTATATTTGTGTCCACTGCCCAGGACGAAGGCGTTCTCCAGCGATCCCGTTTGCCGCAGTCTTGCGCCAATTCGAAGTTATGACTGAAAATTTCCGAATTGCATCACGCCACCTGATTCTCCGCCGTTCTCGACTGTTCTCACCGCGAAGAACTAGACCCAAATAGGCGTAAAAATCCGTCACACATTGTGCGGTAGCTTTTGGCCTGCGTCGCCCCGAGTCTCGGGTGTTTTTTTTTTTTTTTTTTTCTTTTTTTTTTTTTTTTTCTCTTGGAGGAAGGAACGAATTAGAGGAGAGAGCATTGCACAGCATGTTTGAAACGAAACGTATCGACCCAACACGTGGCCATCACGTCACACCGGGAGCGCTAAATCCTACCGTGCGCTATGAAACGGCGATCGCCATAGGTGGGCCGATACGTTTGGCTTCAATCCTGTTACGCGATGCCCTCTTCTAATTCTTTCCTTTTTGCTAATTCTCTCCGTCTCTTTTCTTTTTTTTCCGCGGGGTAGGTTTTAGTACTCCCGCTCTGGCAGGCACAGCTGTGGAAGGCCGGCCTATAACAACTGCGCGTCGACTAAAAACTACCTGGAACCAAACATTCCCAGCCAGTACGCTGTATAGTCTGGTCACGCGTGTTGGGCCGAGACTGCGAGGCTTCACGGCTAGTTCGCTTTTCCGAGGCTGGCTGCGTGTGACGTGGTGCTAGTTTATTTCCTTCCCCCATGTTATTGCTTATTTGCTGGCTTTACGAAGCCTCCCGTCACGATAAGAAGAGGCCCATTTCGCTGTTGCAGAAATTTTAATTGGCTAATACTAACATAACTTAAGATCCATCTCGACCAGTCAGTCTCATTCAGTCAGTCGTTGACTCGTGCCCGAGCTGCGGCTGATCCATGGCTGGGTTTAACGCGAACGCCGCCCATACTTTCACCGAGAAAAAAAGATGTCAGCAGTTGTGTCTACGCCTTCCATCGTCTTCGGTGCGCTGTTATTAGCCATGATAGAAATGCCTCTAGCATAGCCGACACGACTTGGCTGCCAGAGGAATCCGTCAAAGCAGTTTTGTTTCTGCCAGGGCGAGGGAGGTTCGTTATTGCAGAAAGGTTGGCTTCGTTTCACACATAGGAGGAAACGCTGCTGAAGTCAGAGAAACTTTTACTACCAGAATTCGCTGCAGTATTAAAAACAAAAGTGTGTTCTTTATAGACACCAAGAAGTCGGACCGATGTAAATTATTTGACGTTACGTAATCTCCATGCGTTATAGTTGTAATTAGTTTTACTGCAGAGAAGACGTCTGCGCAGGTCAGAAAGCCGGTTCACTGCGAACCGCGCGGAGTGGTACACTTCTGTGACCGGACTGTTTGCATCACATTAAACGGAGCGCAACTGCTCATCATTACGCTTGCTCTTTCGTTAAATGTTCTTCCGCAATCGCTTGTTTGACTACGCCAAGTGACAGATTCGTCACCGCGGTTGCCAGCTCCTTCTCGTCTGCTCGCGAGACCAGCTTCGCCTCCGGTGTGCGTGGTCCGGGTTTTCCGTGTTCCTTTCTTCATCTTTCTTTCTTTCTTTCTTTCTTTCTCGTTATCGTTTCGTGCTCGGGGCGCGCGCCCTACGTTAGCGAAGAATTAAGGCGTTGCCGGCAACTTTTGCCTGATTGATGGGAGAGGCGCGACGACGCTAGCCCGAAGGAGCAGAGACAGACGACGCAACTTTGTCCGCAGCAGCCAGCGCGCGCATGGTCCTGGACTTGGGGGGTGGGAGGAAGTTTACTATGGTCGGTCGGTCGGTATAGGGGCTAGCCATCTCAGTTTCGTCTGTTTTGCCCCAGGCGTGGCGGGGGGAGGGGGCAGGGGGGGGAGGGGCTCTGTTTTGTTGTTCTAATTAGCGTGGCACCGCTAATTTGAAAGGATGATGCACAGCGCCTTCCTCCTCCGTCTGCCGCGACGTCCTGGGGAAGCTGCGCCCCCTAACGAGAATGAATCTGCAGCGCCGCTCGTGGGCGCGTCCGGTGTGTATACGCAAAAGGAGGACGCCGCAAGGAAGCTGTACACACTTCGCTCGGGGGGAAACCGCAGTGGCCTCTTGCCAGATTACGTTCCAAGTCATCGTGTCTGCCTGCCATCTTTTATTTTTCTTTTAATCCGAAGCACTCCGTTGTTGTTGCTTTCTTTTTTTTTAAACGTCTCGCCGACCTGCGCCTTTTTCCTCTCCGTGACAGCGCCTTTCTTTCCGATCCGTCGTCTCCGTTCTTTGCCCATCCGTCATCGTTAGCAGCGTTTGCGGTCATTTCGCGACTTCGTCTTCTGTCTCTCTCACTCTCTCTTTCTCTCTCTCCTTCTACTTTCTTGTTCTTTTTCTCGCGCTCAAACTTGCTTGCGCACTGCGTCGCACGGTATCTTTCTTTCTAAGTTATGCGAAGCGTGGGCCAAATATGCCAGGACAGAAACTAAGTGCCATAAGTGTGGTTCCAGCTTTGGTACCGCGCTTCGAGTGTACTTTAGATAACCCATTGTGGTCAAAATGAATTCCGAGACCTACTCCCCCGCTCCCTTCACACACACACACCGTTAGACAGTTTAGCCGACCGTACACAACGACCGTGCGAACGGCAAGCCAGTTGTGTGAATCAGTAGTGCGTAGAACGTGTAACCCTTACGTTAGGCGTTGCTTGCGTACGCACGTATCCCTTGCTTGCGCGCAGGTTTTGCAATCTCTTTTCAAAATGGCGTCTGTGGGTCGGTCTTTTATGGAACGTGCTCGCGCGATCCAGTTGCCAGCGAAAGCGTCGGAGCGTTTGCAACGTGACGGGGGCATTAGGGTGGCCGATGGGCAAGCGGTGCCTACGTCGTATTGGTTAACTTCTTCTACACTCTAAAAAAAGTTTGCACCCTTTGGGGTGTATATCTGCCACACAACAATAATCGTCATCTGCGTTGACGCGTTTCCTTTCTTTAACGCTGCGAGCCCGGTTCTTTCCAGTGACGAACGGCATGCGCGTTATCAGCATGACATAGCATTCCCGACAGGAAAGTAGCGGGCCCTGCGTTTTCAAGAAAGGAAACGCATCAAGGCAGATGACGATTATTGTTGTGTGGCAGAGATACACTCCAAAGGGTGCAAACTTTTCTTAGAGTGCATACAACGCTGCATGAGTGGCGCTGATGAACACGCTAAACAAAAATTATTTTAGAGTTTTCAGCATCACGACCCCTAGGGAACGCGCGACTGATCGTTATCTCACGAAGCGCGCCCTTGGCTACGCAGCAGCTGCGTAGGGTAAACTTTTTTGTGTTTCTTTTTTTTTCGCGTTCAACCTTGCTTCCGCACAGCTTCGCTTGGTATCTTTCTAAGTTATGCGAACTTCGGGGTCACTCGCGGCCTAGAGGTTAGTTTGGGACCATAAACCGTTTCGCGTATTATTAGTTGGCAGCTGTAGCCCTGAAGCCTGCCAAGCGGTGGCTCCGTTGACCTTACTGATCTCAGGTAACTGCATCTCACGTTAACTTTTTTTTTTCTTTGCGCAGGTGCAAGAACGCCGAAGAGACAAGTTCACAAGCACACATCACGGTGAGTACTCCCTCTGACGAAGCGTCCGCATCATGGCGTTCTCGAGGGCGGGTGCTGGAAATAATCTCCGCTCCTGTGTGGTTCTGGCAAATAATGGCCCGCTGTATTGTCACTGAAGAGGCCGAAAGTTATTCCCCTCTATCACTAAGGGTTTTATTAGAGCTGTAAGAATAAAGAAATCAGATCTTCTCAGCAGTCTTCACGGCACCGGTTTTCTCACTACACTTAGCCTTCCGCCCTCCCCTTTCTTTCTTTTCTTCCTAATAGGTAATCATTGACCTAAGTGCGTAGGCTTCACAGCACATCAAGTACGTGTGTGGTGAAGCGCGCTTTACGGGCTCGCTCTTTTTTTTTTAATACTCGGTCACTCATTATACCTGTTATCCTCGTTTACTAAAGTCTGTGGGCTTCGCAGCGGACTGCCTTGCTCCGGATAAAGCCGGCTTTACAAGCTCTCTGTTTCGCATCCCCCCCCCCTCTTTTACGCGTGTTAACGGAAGTGGCTAGGCTTCGTAGCAAAACTCTCCTGCTGTCGGTGAAGCACGCTCTACAGGGGATTGGGAAGGAACGCAGCGCCCGCCGTCGCAAGCAGCGCATGGTACGCGTGCAGTGTCTAACGTCCGCAAATCAATGAAAGGTGTGCCGGAAGATTTTTCAATCTCGGCGGATATAGATTGGCGAGATAGGAGAAAGACCCCGGCTGCGACGCATTGCGCGTCGTCCCAGAAACGCATTTGTCACGCGGCGTACAGCGCGAAGAATTTCACTCTTCTCTCTCTCTCTCTCTCTCTCTCTCTCTCTCTCTCTCTCTCTGTTTGTTTCTTCCTTTTTCTTTTTTTTTATATATTGTGTTGAAATGCCGGTTTTCAAGGACTTCCGGAATCAAATTGAGCGATGGAAAATAAAAAGCGAGAAGAAACGCGTAGACTACACATGGCCGTGTTCATACCTTCTGTCCCCTTCGATCTATCTCTTCCTGCAACGCGTTCTCGGCGGTGCCGTCTCCGTCTATGTGTTTAGTTCCTTGTTCTCTCATACCTGCCGTGTGTCGTCGTCGGGTCGGAGATTTTCAGCTCGGGCAGAGGCAGGCGAGCACTTTTTAAAGTTTCTCGTTTCGAGATGCCTTCGCGCGTTCACGCTGCTGCTGCGGCGGCGGCGTTCCGGACGACGACGCGTTATGAAACCTGGCCGCCGTCGCCTCGGTGGACGAACGAACTACAGCTACGACGACGATGACGAACAATGCCGTAGGCTGCCACACTCCGGTAGGTGGCGCGTCGAATAGAGCGCTGGCGGGAGGCGTAGGATGCGAGCGCAACGTTGGCCCGGGCGCCGAAAGTAGGAGAAGGGAGGAAGATAAGTGGGAGATCGCAGGGAGGGGAGGCGTTGGTTGGAATTCGAGGAGCTCGCTGCGCACCTCGGTGTTGGTTGGGGCGGGGGGGGGGGGGGGGGGGGTTGTCGCCGGTCTTACAGTTGCCCCTAATAGTGCCCATTGCTGGCTTCTGTCATTCTACCTTTCTTTCGTTCTATTTGTATTTTCTTGCTTCTTACTTTGATATTGTTCCCGGTGTTACAGGTATGCTCCCGGTCTTGTGTTGCCGGTCTTAAAGTTGCCCCTGATATTGCCTATTGCTGGCTTCTTTCTTTCTTTCTATCTATTTACATTTTCTTATTTCTTACTTTATGATATTGTTCCCGAAGGCCGTAGCTGAATATAAGTTGTGAAAAAAAAGCAAAGGCATCGCCTGGGCGAATTCTCATAGAGAAGATGGAAGAATCGAGGAAGGGAAATATTTTTAAAGGACCGCCCGCGGAACGGCGCCGCGGCGACGAGGTTACAAAACGCTTTTTGAAATATGGCGCCGTTGTCGTCGTCGTCGCTGTCGTCGCTGTATATGGGGGACGCTTTTCAACCGGCGTCGCCGACGCCGTTCACGCCCGCGTACGGTATACCACTTTGGTGCGGAATGTCGCGATTCTTTTTTTTTTTTTTTCTTTTACCCCCACCTCCAGCGAACCTGGCGTTTTCCGTTTACTTCGGGTTTTCTTTTCTTTATTTGGTTACTTGTTTCGTTCTCCAACTCCTCGTCGTTGAGAGATTTTTTTTTTTTTCGTTCTCGCGAGATGCCAGCCTTTTTTTCCCGCCCGACTTTCGTCGGTTATAGGAAAGTGAGCGCGAGAGATGGAAATCAAGTCTACGTGCTTCGGAGAAAGAATGAAGGAAAGAGAAAGAAAGAAAGTCAAAGGAAAAGAACGAAATAAAGAAAGGGAAAGCGCTGGAAAGCGGGTCGTCTCATCATCTTTCCGGCTGCCGCGACGTTGCCGTCTAGTCGTGTACGAAGGCACGGGTACCACTTGTGCGCGCGCGCGCGGAATGCGAGGCGTTCGCGCGCTCCTCGCGCTCGCTCTGTTCTCACCTTGCTTCAAGGCGGGAGCACTCTGCGAGCTTTTGAGTTCGTAGTATAGGCAATTTGCCTTCGAGAACATTCTTTGCAGGGCAGGTATACGGTATATATATATATATATATATATATATATATATATATATATATATATATATATATATATATATATATATATATATATATATATACCGTACGCGTGAGGCGTTATATGTATACGGGCTGCGAGCCTGCGGCATCTCGTGAATGGTCACGCCTGGCTGGCTCTGTGTTGGGTTTCTTTTCATTTGACTGGGGTCTCCTTTCTATTATGTTCCATGTTTAGTATAGCCCCTCTCTGGTCTGGTAGAAATCTCGTCTGGTTCTCAGCGTCTTGCGTTCGAATCTCGGCGACTGCGCCCGGCGCTTAAAGGGGGGGACTCCAAAGAGGAGAGTCGAACGGCCGTTAGTGAGTTTACGCTTCTGGGAATAGCGAAACGGCCTCACTTTTACAGCGAGCCGAGGTGGCATTGTAAGCCAGAAACAACGGGGGAGGGGAGGGGGAGAGACGCGAGTTCCTGCACCCCCAGTGGCTACGGCGTTGCGCTGCTGAGCTACGGAGGTGGCGGGATCGATTCCTGTCCGCGGCCTCCGCATATTGCGGTGGGGGCGGAATCCAGGACGCTCGTGCACCTTGCTTATTTGGATGCGCATCAAAGAAGCCCCGCGGGTGGTCAACATTTATACGGCGCGCTTCATAATCACATCGCGGTTTTGGCGCGCGTTAAGAACCCGGAATTGACTTCTTGCACCATCGAAGCGCGGTGTCGTGAATATTGACGGCATCTGCTCGAGTCTAGTCTACAGTTGATTGTTTTTTTTCCGTAAATTATAGGAATGCGTTGCATTCTGTATGATCTCAAGGCTTTCACGAGCGTTCTCGGCGTAAAATGTGCCCAGATCAGACGCTCCACAGCGTGCCTTTATTTAAGATGGCTTGCACTGACGTCATCCTAGGCGTCATGTTTGTGACCCAGCACGGTGAAAAGCTGTGTCAGTGACGTCACGTGCAAGCTATATTATAGATGGCTTGCACTGACGTCCTCCTAGGCGTCATGTTTGTGACCCAGCACGGTGAAAAGCTGTGTCAGTGACGTCACGTGCAAGCTATATTATAGATGGCTTGCACTGACGTCATCCTACGTGTCGTGTTTGTGACCCAGCACGGTGAAAAGCTGCGTCAGTGACGTCACGTGCAAGCTATATGTATGATCACGCCGGAAAGGAACGCGAACAGAGGTCTGTGTGGCTTCCGGTATGCATGATGCGCCGTCTGACAGGTTTAACCGCGCTCGCGGTGGACTCCCGCGCATGCACACTAAAGTTCTCGCGGCTTCGCCCCTTGCTCTCTCGTCTTCTCGACCGTCGCTCGCCTTTTCAGAATTTCGATATCGTGCCCCCGGAATGCGGCGAGCCTCTTGCTTTCCTGCAGTGTTCGTCGGTGGACGCAAGGGGGGAGAAGTCTCTTTTCTCTCCCTCTCTTTCTCTTTCTCCCATGAGACAACGTGTCGAGCACAACAGCCCGATGCGCTTCTAACCGTTACGCCGCAACCGCACGCATACTTCTCCCATGCCAACGCTAACTACACCTATTTGAGACGATTTCGTTAGGCCATAAAAACCCCGCAACGAAACGGGTGAATGATGGCCAACCGCTGTCTTTTGCGTCGTACATCTCTAGACATACGCCTTTCCTCACCAGCGCCACCGCGAACGTCGCTGCATCCGAGTCTCAATGTGTGCATTCCACTGAACTGCCATATGGGCCGCGATTTTGTAGCCATGCCGTTTCCGATGCCATTCCTTTTCGCGATTTTTCGCGCTCCGCTCACGTTTATCAACGGGATCGGCCAGCCGTGAACGGTATGGACTCGAGCGGGAAGCATCGCTACTAAATCGCAGCCTTGCTTGCGTTTCAGCATAAATTGCAAATAGTCTAGTGCGTAAGGGCATTGTAGATGATAGAGCTGTGACCTGCGCGGTGGATAGACATTCCATCATATTACACGTTGCGATAAAGACACTTACTTCTATAGCATTTCGTTAACCGTAGCACGTTGTTTTTCTCCTCATGCGCTTTTTTACAAAAAACAATGACTCAACGCAATAATGTTTGTCAAACCTTATGGTTAAAGAAAAAGCCGCCGCTGGATAGCGCTACCAGCGCCATTGCTACGCTATGCCAAATGTTCGCAACAGCTAGGATGAGGCTTAAGTGTCATCTGCAGCTAAAGTCCGGAGACGACTCAGCGCATCGTAATGAGATGCCAAGATGTTCGCCCAGTAAAAGCTGTAAGGAGCGTCCGCCTTCCAGATGCTCTCGGATCCAAAGGGGGTGCAAGCATTAACTTGTCAGCGGTCGAGATAAGCAAGGTACGTTTAGAATATCGGTGGGGAAAAAAAAAAAGCAGAGAAGAGTTTGATTGAACCGGCGTCGGTGGCAGGAATGGGTAACTGTTAATTATGTAGATAGAGGTATTGGTATAATTTCTGCTCGGTGACTGTTTGTCGCCGGCCCGTTTCGAAGGAGTTGCTAGTGGAAATCGTCTACCATTCTGCTGTAATAAGTTTTGGGGGGGGGGGGCGCTAAAACTCCCTAATGAAAACCGCATGACGTTAAACCGGGGGGAGGTGCCCTACACGTCACACCATCGCATGGATCGGCGCGCGGCCGCTTCACGGAGAAGTTTAGAAATAATAGTGGAAACAAAGCAAAAATCTAGAAACTACGGGAAAACGAAGAAGGGGAAAGAGAGCCGGTTGTGTTGTATGAAAGTTCTGGGGGAGGCGAGGGGGAGGGGGTGGAAGCGAAAGGTGCGACCAAGCACACACGGTGACGCCGATCGTATGGCTGTAACCGCGTGCGCGCGCTTTGCGACACATACAGCGCGAAACGCCGGCGCTACGCACGTCTCGCGTTTTATCGTTCCACGCCCCCCCCCCCCCTCCCCCCCCACCCACACAGCCTCGCGGTGGCGTCTGTTCGCGTCTTCCGTTGGAAGCCAAGCCCTCACGGGTCGTCGTTGCAAAAAGGAAACGCGTCATTGGAAACCGGGAATGCGGCGCGCTCGTACGGAACAAGGAAACGCTGTGGCTACTATAGCAAGAGAAAAATGAGGTGGGGAAGGGGGGGGAGCGAAACTGCGTTATAAGGAGGGAGTTCCGTTCCTACAAACGCGAAGAGGAAGTAAACCGCCGTAAAAATCCGGCAGGCGAGGGGATGTTTTTCGCGTTTTAGGCATAGCGACGCGGAATCGCTCGCTCCGGTCGCTTCGTCGTTAACCGAAGGGAAGAGTTATTGGTTGTGTAGCGTAGAATATCTACCTGTGTGAAAGGGCGCGTCGTCTCGTTGTGCGGGGGGAGAGCGAAACAAACGCCGCCGCGTTGGTCGCGCTGCTGCTTTTTTTTGGATCAGATGCTCGTGTTTCAGCGTAGCGTATATGCAAAGTGTTTAGGGCGTCCGGGCGTAGCGCGCGTGGTCCGCCGCTGCGATGAGCAAACAAAGCGAGCGGGGAAATTTTTCCGGCGTATAGTGGTAAGAGTGCTACCTCGCCGCCGACGCTCACCTGAGCTTGCATTTTTATTATTATTTTTTTCGAAGGAAACGTCTTCGTTCGTCCGGGTCGTGGCGGTGTACCGCGTCTACGTGGGTTGTTTCGTTGTGTTTCCGCTTACGCGGGTGACGGCTCGCGCTTTCCGCGCGCTCTTTGTTTCTTTAACGAGAGGGGCGGGAAAGTTTGCCGAAAGCGCGGTAGTCGGGGAAACGGGGTCGCTCGCCCGCGCAGGGAAACAACGGGGCGTGCCGGATGTTTTTTTGCTGAATCCCGGCGACAGCTGGCACGCGGTGGATGCGGTAGCCACCTGGGGCCGCATTCTGAAACGACCCACTTCGGTGATGCTATCGCCTCGGCGATACTTCGCCGTCAGGCGTCCGCTGATTGGCTGGTTGAGTGAAATCGGTTGACGTAGCTCATCCGATTTTGCTAAAACAACCAATCAGTGCGCGCCTGACGGTGAACTATCGCCGAGGCGATAGCATCGCCGAAGTGGGTCGTTTCAGAATACGGCCACTGAAGTTCGAAGAATTTGTTGTCCACTTATTCTGTCCTCATATGTTTTATTTCCTAATTCCTTGTTAAAGGGACCCTAAAGGAACACATTAGGTCAACCTAAATTGACAGATTAAGCTTCTGCGAACACAAATGCGTCATTCGTGCCATGAATGGCAGTTTCGTAAGCAAGAAAATGGCGAAACTGAAACGTCAGAGTGGCGCCACCTATTGTGGACTGCGGTAGCTCTAGTGTGACGTCAGCGCTGGCTGATTCACAGTGTGGCATTGAGGGCGGTCATGTGGGGATTACGTCAGCTAGTCCGTTTCGATGTCGGCAGTTCTGATTGAGAGGCAGCAGCAGGTCCTTTAGTGGCAATTTTTTCTTGCAACAAAGTGGCATGTGGATGCTCAGAAGAATAAAATATTCTTTTACACAAATAATCTTGTCAATCAAGCTTGACTTATTATTTTCCTTATGCGTCCTTTTACCTACAACTGCAGTTACAGTCTTGAAGCTTGGTTCGCTGTGTCCATCCATCTGTCTGTCCTTTCCGTTATACCGACGACAGTGTCGTCGAGTTGTCATCGTTTTATGGTATCATCATCGGCAGGCCACCTCCTCCTGTTGAGCATCACCCTCGCCATAGGGCAAAGAAAAAGGAATTGTGCAGGAACCACCCACAATGATTTTCAATGTAAGCGAATAGCGAAATGCTTCAAGAAAGATGTTTTCTTTATTAGAGGAACAGTTTGCTTGACAACATAGATTTGTTGCAGTAACAATATTTAGGTAGCATTTGTTTTTTCATTGTGTAATTCCACTAAGAACAGAGCCATTAACCAGCACATTTGTAATATACATGGACAGCACACCCGTTTCAAAGATTTCTGGCATGCACATGCCCTTTGCATTGGTGCCTTTGTTCCAACCTCTGGCTACCAACTCTCGACCGCCAACTTCCGACCGCCAACTTCCAACAACCAGCCTCCAACCACCATCTCCCAACCACCATCTCCCAACCACCAACCTCCACTCTCCAACCTCCGACTGCCAAACTCTTACCACCAACCACAAACCACTGACCACGAAAACCTGCGAAAGAGCTAAAGCAAGCTTTTCACTTCAAAATGAAACTTTATCCACAGTCTTTACACTTTGCTTCATAAGTAGCAGGCAATGATACGAAGGCTGTAGAGAGACTTCCTCACTGCTACCACTTCTGGCCAAGAAATTTTGCGTCATGTTCATGTCTGCTTCATGTAATTTGATGCAAGTTTAAGCCTGGTGCTCTTACGTAGAAAAATTTGACATAATAATTTTGTGGGAGGCTTCATAGATCAGAAATTTAGCACCAAATAAGCAGTGGGGTTAAATTTTTGTGACCAGCAGCCGCAGTGCGCTGCTTGCGCACACAACTGAAATACGTGCGGTATATCATGTACTATAAGTACAAATATGTAGAAATAATGCATAGTTTAACATGACCTTTTGTCCACAAGGTTGTATTGAAATATGTAAAGCATTTATTTTGTTAAAGACATCGCAGATCAAGAATGACTGCACTTCTAAACATACTGAGTGATACTTCCATGACTGCACTAATAGGTAGCACTGTGAGGTAGTGCACTGTGAGGTACTGCTACTGCACTACCTAACACTACTGAGCTCACTTTAAACTGGTGCACTACTTCCACAGTGTTGCTTATCTAAGATGAAGTGGAGTGCAGGATCTCAACTCGTGCTTCTGCGGGGGTGTAGGTGCACATTAAAGAACCCCAGGTGGTCAAAATTAATCCAAAAGCCCCCACTCCAGCATGCCTTATAATCAGATTGTGGTTTTGGCACATAAAACCTCATAATCTTTTAGTGCTGCTGTGGTGATGCACACCTTGGGAGTTTCATCCACTAACCACCGCTATTGCACTGCTTTGGCGCTTGGTCAAATTGTGCGGATCCTTACACCCCAGACATACTCCCTGACTGTTGCCATTTGTGCATGAATTTCAAAATCCACAACAGGCAGTACTGGCGATTGTGTGAAGTGAATCGCAAACGGTGTGTGTGTACATGTGTGTGTGTATGGGAGAGAGGGCTGGGGGGACATTGGCAAGCTGTTAAGTCGTTGAAGAGACTCTTTGTGTATTTTTCTTACAGTTGCATGTCAGCAACGGTAGTGTACAAAAGCAGATTGATGGTAACATTTGCATTAGAACGTGCAAGAGTTTATTAATTGCTGAGTTGCAGAATTAGCATTATTTGTGCACTTCAGTCTAGTAAGAGTCAAGCAGCCACTAATCTTTTTTTTTTTCCCTGGTTAATATAACTCAGAAATATTTTCTGCAATTTCTCCTGTTACTAAACAGCCTGTTGCGAGAACTGTTGAATGTGTGCACATCATTCTCATTTTCTTCTCATGCTTCGTGAAACATGACTGATTATGTTGCAGATGTCTACCCAGTCCCAGCAGCTGGCACGTACACTACCTACGACACATTTCAACGACGTCGGTACTCAGTGAGTACTTCATTCCATGTCACCTGTGTGATTAATGCCAAATTATTTAAACGCTGTCATTGTACATTCTGTGAGAAAAGAAAGAAAACAAGCAAAATTCACTTCTCTTTTAGGCGACGAGTTTCGAGTCGTCAAGTGTCCACAACTTGCCGAGTCATTGAGTGAAGGTGACATACGATGGAACAAAGGTTGGTGATCTGATTGTTTTGCTTTATGTGCGTACAGGCAAGATGAGTCATGGAAACATACAATTTTGTGCTAGTGTCTTTGAACCGTGAAGCAAACTGGCATCATGGAAGGTTTTGTGAGCAGCCTCTCACGAGCAAGAAAAAGGTAGCACGCAAAGTGGCATAATGTTTACTGAACTTGACACAAACTACATAGGAAATGAGTTCAAAGCTAAGCATTAACATTTAGCAGAAAAGATTATCAACAAGCTGGCACGCTGACGACATGCATTCATCGGCTGTCTCTGGCCCCGACAGGATGCATGCTATACACACACACATACTTCCTTCAGTGGTCAGCAGCAGGCTCTCCCCTGAGTTCTTCCACAGCTTGCTTGTGACTTTTACGCTTTCCTTGGAATTTCCACAGATGCCATGAGAGAAGTCCTTTGCCAAACATGTAGGTCTTTAAGCATAGTATAGCCATCACAATAAAATTGATTTCATAAAGTGTTGTGAAGTTACCCATCCCTTTCGCAGGAATCATTTATTTGCGTCCATTGAAAATTTAGTTTCCTCACATTTCTTGCATCTTTGGAATTGCAAGAAATGAACAGCTGCGTGGATTGACGGAAACAACTTTATCAAAAATCCGGCAATGTTTAACGACTCGGGCTCAGCTCTCCCATGGGGAGACTTTGGAGCCTTGCCCCGTCGCCACCTCTCAGACCTGCTGGACTGCCCACTCTTGTGTCTTTAGGTTAGAACTGTGCAGAGTGGCAGCCCACTTCGGCGCAAGAGCATCCGGAGCTACCGCCATCTTAGTTGCTATGACAGCACACTCCCACAACACGTGTGAGGGCGTCGTTCTAGTAGCCTGACATAATTTGCAAAGAGCACTGGGACTAGGGAATCTGTGTCTGCAGTTGTCGCCAGACGACTGCCTGGTGGCGTTTCAGTTTGGGGTGAGGTGGGGGCACTATCCATCTGCCTAACTGGTAGTACTTGGTGGTGTAGTTATATCTGGCTAAGCGATCTCGTGTGTTTCGCACCAGGAGGTCCGAACTCGAAGAGGGGTCTCCGACTCTGCATGGCGGGTCATTTCTCCCGCAGAGCGGTGTGCTACCTCGTTGGTGGGGGTGGCGACATGTCCTGGGAACCACATGATCACGGTGCTATCGAAGTGCTGTCGACCAGCTTTCCTTAGGATCTGGAGAGTTTCGGAGGAAATGCATTCCCGCACGTAGTTACGAACTGCGGATTGTGAGTCACTAATAACTACCTCGCAGAGAGGATTGAGAATTGAGTTTTATCAAGGTTACAGAATGTGGACTCCATGTAAGTGCTCTCTACAAGAGCACCAGATGTGAGAACATAAACTTTTCTAGTCTAGCACACTAGGAAAGCACCTATACAGCCACTTGATAAGTATGCCTGATGTAAAATATTGTGAGGAACAATGAAAGAAGTGAACCTGCTACACGACGACGTATTGACACCAAAAGCAAACATGCAGTCATCTACCTTCCAACTCATTTCTTGAAACATTTTACACATAATATTAAAGCTTTCAGCTCAGGTCTAATAAGAAGTGTTTCAGGATGTGTGCAACAACTTTTGGGTGTTGCTTGCTTTGATGAGTATGTTTGCTTTTAGTTCACTATCATGAGATGCACAATAGGTTATATGCGTAGTTCTGTAAGCTAGCTTTCCCACCAAGCTAACTTGCCCTAAGCGAGGTGGGCACATTACAGCTAGTAGCACTGTTCAACCTGAGACACGCGTTTAGTAAGCTTGGATGGGGCGAGGGAGGGAAGGCAGCATGAATGGTGTCAGCAGCCCACTTGTTCACACCTTAATTATGGTTCTAACCCAATAGTGGTTGTTAGGTCAAATTAGGTGTGTGGAGAAGCGCACTTGTGAAATTTTGCTCTCCCCTAATCTGTGCACAATGTCTGAATTGGTTATAGTGCAAGGTAGAAACATATTGCAGCGGCATGTCCAAGAGTTTAACAAAAAACTGACAGTTCACCCTATAATTATATAAATAGGATAATTGAAAAAAAGAAAGTAGAGAGAGAGAACAAACAGTAATAAAAATGGCGGGCATGTCAACAAACAATTACGAGATAATGAGATTTCATCTTCTAAATATATTGCAGTGCATACAATGTTAATACTAAGCAGTAATAGAAGAGCAGAAATCTGAACAATCATATAAACAATAAAGACCAAAAATTGTAATAAATTTGGCGTAACTTGGATAACTCGATTCATTATGTAAGAAATGTCTATTATCAAAACCAAATGAATACACTTGTGAGGCATCACACATTGTCATCTTGTTACAGAATTGAAATGAATTGCTTAATTCCGTAGCAAAACATAGCTTGGTACACAAGGGAAATAAACATTATGCAATGTCGTTTTTTTTTGCAAGGGTAATGAATTTCACATTGGCATGCAGAAGAACAGAGCTGCAAGTTTGCCATAAGTAGTCCTTACTGCAGACAGAAAATGGTACTTGTGCTGAGAAAAATCAAGTACAATTGTTTTTAGTAAGGTGTTTTAAATTAATATAGTGAATACATTGAACACGTTGGTAGTTGGTAGTTGAAGATTATTCTCTTAGATAAGCAGCTTATGGGATGTAGATAATCCTGACAAGCCCTGTATTATAGCTTCGCTTGTGCTTGATGCTGCTTGATCCAGATGCAGACTTAGTAAGATGTTCATGCACTGTTGGTTGCTGTTTTCTAGCTGTTGGTGACACTGTACAAGAAGATGAAGTCATCTGTGAAGTTGAGACAGACAAGGTAATGAGCACATCATCATCAGCAGCAGCAGCCTAGCTACGCCCACTGCAGGGCAAAGGCCTCTCCCATACTTCTCCAACTACCCCGGTCATGTGCTAATTGTGTCATGCCATGTTGTTCCTGCAAACTTCTTAATCTCATCCGTCCACTTAACTTTCGCCCCCCCCTGCTACACTTCCCTTCTCTTGGAATCCAGTCTGTAGCCACTAATGGTCATCGGTTATTTTCCCCAGTATTAATGATGGCTGCTGAGTTGTGCTTTCTGAAATGCTAGCTTTGAAAAAAATTTGTTGTCAAAGGTGCATGGCTCCTCTTTCCTACAGTGTCACTCTTCTATGGTAAGTGTTTGATTTCATTAGTGAACTAAACTGTTAGTTTACCTTTTTTGTTTTGTTGTGTTGATCATAGATTCAGCATAATGAAATGCGTGTGAAATTATATTCACAATTCAGTTATGAATATGAGGGAAATCAAGGCTGTTGCTAAGCGACTGCTGAGAAAATCTTAGTGAAAATTGACTTAGTACTTATAAAGGTCCACTTGAATAAAAAGCAGGCTTTTCATTTACGCACAACTTCATATTTTAAAAAATGGCAAAATTCATGAGATTTAGACAGAAGAAAAGCACCATGTGTGCAGCTTTGTAACATATTGCAAGTTGTTGTTTACAGAATTGTGATTACTGCTGTTCTTGCAGCATTAATTATGAACATGATATTTAGCTTTTCTTTTTCCTTTCCCCCGTTTCGGCAATTCCTGTGCGAATTAGGAAGGACTAATAAAAAATTCTGCTTCCAGCAGTCGATAGGATTCGCCTTTTGCTTTTTAGCTTGGCAAGTTGCATTGAAACTGATCCATCAGTTGCCTAGGACAGCATTTGTGCATTTTGCATCTCTTTCAATGCAGAGGGTGAGGGCCGTAGCTATTCAAAGGGTTCGGCAGGCACTCATGTTCCGTGTTTCACTGCATTTTTGTCGGCCACATCAGGATGCATTTTATCCGTACATCAAGATGCGTTCACTTTCGCCTCTGACAGTGTGGTTTCATCATATTGCAGTTTGCTTTAACAAGAAAACGAGGTAAATTCATAAGTACGCCGATGAAAAAGCACAAAAAATGCCATTGCATGCTCGCACGTGAATGGCTGAGCACTGTTGTCATTGAACATGCTGCAACGAGCCTGGCCTTGCAGACTCGCAGTGACGAAAGCACATTTCAAACGATGGGCAAAATGCAGTACTGCAGTGATCAGAGCACACTCGCAATAGCAAAACAAAAGACAAATCAGTTCGACAATTTGCAGGGTGGAGGCACTTTTTTGCAAGGGATAAATTCTCATGCACCAACGAGTAGCACGAAGTTACAAAAGCAAGAAGACTGAAGAAGTCTCTCCGAGAGAAAGGTTCGCAAAGAAAAAGTTTCTCCTGGTCCGGGGATCTAACAAGACAAACACGTTCCTGTGGCTGTCGCTGTACCATCTGGGCTGGCCAGGAGGATAGAAGATTGTAGAGTGAGAGTCAATTAATTGTTGGAAGCGCATGGATACTGAGTATGGCAAATCAGTTTTGCAGAAATATGGAAGGTGGTGAAAACTTTAAGAAAGAAGAAACAATGATTTTCATTCAGCCAAGAGTAGCACAAAGCTATAGAGCTACATCCAATAAAACATGCCGCTGGGCCAGTTAGGACATGACTAATTGCCATAATTGCAGCGCAGCAAAATACAAGAGACGACAGAAGCAACATAGACAGTTCAGTTGCTTCTGTCGGCCCTCGTCTTTTGCTGCGCCGCAATTCTGTAAGATAGACCCATATGCATTTCTCAGAAAGAAAGTCTCACAATTGCAGGAAAATTTATCTGGTCTAAGGATCAAACCGTGGGACGAAAGCCCTTCCCGAGCAGGCGCACTACCATTTGAGCCCACCAGGAGGCTAGCAGATCGCAGAGCAAAGTTGAGTTATGGGCTACTGTGAAAGTGCGGACACAGTTTTTGGGTTTTCTGTGCATCTTTTGTGGCTACTCTGAGGTAACTGACAATTCATCCGTTTCGTGAACCCACACTTGAAATGAAAAAGAAGGTAGTTTGGGTTTGCAGCAAGAGAGCAGAAAACACCACGAGACAGACAACCGCAGCTTCAGTAATAGCCGTTTCGGGACCAGTCGTGACGGAGTGTATGCATCCGTGACTTATATGTCACTGAGGTGTAGGGTGTTGCATGCACTTGAGCGGTGCACTGTCTTTGCAGACTTCAGTGCCGATTCATGCACCGGCTGCGGGAGTGGTTGCCGAGCTCCTCGTCGAAGACGGAGCAACGATTCAGCCTGGCAAGGAGATCATGAAGCTCAAAGTTGGAGCTGGCAAGTGCCCGTTTCGATCCCGTGGCGTTGAGCAGTGTTGCCAAATGTCACAGAGGAGCACTGTTCCATGCGTGTCGCCTTCCAGGACACATGCCTGTTGCATGTGTCCTCGAAGGCGATAGGCATGAGGCTGTTGATCACCGAACAAGGACAATAGCTGAGGGCCCTTCACGCATTGGAATAGGTATCTGCCAGGACACATGGCTGTTACGTGTGTCCTGAAAGGTACCGGTCATCAGGGCATGAAAGGTTTTCAGCTGTTGTTGCCCAGGTTCGATAATTCTGTGTGCAGGGCCTTCTTCTTTTTCTCTTTCTTGACATTTGCTGTCTAGGTGAATCGAACATTGCATAGCTGTATGTCATGATCGACGGTTATCACGTTAGCCTAGCCATTCTCATAAACCATAAGAGGTGTTATTTTAGCACATCTCCTTTGTTGCCAACACCATAACTTTCTCACTCAAGGTGGACAACTGAATTATTTTAAGCCAGAAGAGCAGCCGTCAGAACACAGTGTTCCTATGTGGTCCCCTCCCATACACTGACCAAGCCCAACAGGGCTTAGCTGCAGTCATCTGACTAGAACAAGCGTAATCAGCATGACGTGGTCAATCGCCAAACAGAGTTCATTATTAAGGTGGGAAAGGGAGAGGAGATAAGCACAACAAGAGAGGGCACAACGGAATATTAGGCACATTGTGTTATGCTCCGGTGGCTTTTAAGTAGGGCTTCGAATGCACTTTTCACATTTGCTGCATTTCAGGTTTATTGCATTTTTGCATTTAGTGCATTTTGCATGTAGCATGAATGCAGGCGCTTTGTCACGGACAGGAACCCTCGCATTCAGCAGGACATGGGCCACTGCCCAGAGAAAGGAGAAATGTCCATAACAAGGCTCAGAGGGAGAGAGGATAGAAGACAAAGAGCGGGCTTAAATGAACGCTAGCTAGGCCAATGAATTAGGCTCCTGCGGCATTTAGGCAGTGTAGGAAATTAATTTCTGCATTCAGTGCAGTTTTGCATTTATTTAGTGCGTACCACATTTGCCTAATTTTGCATTTAGTGCATTCCACATTTATAGAAAATTCAGGCCCATTTTTGCTTGAGCTGACAGGCATATAGAAGAGTCTGCAGTTGTTTTTGAAACTTTGTGGAAAGCTTTGGAATATGTTAACATTATATTGAAGATCTTGGAAAAACTTTTTTATCTAGGCGATTCGCTTAAAGATACTTATTTATTTATTTTTTTTCATTTGGATTTGGTGGACTTTTGGAGGCATCTGGTAGCAAAGCTGGTGTAACTTTGTCATTTCTATCCAGTAAGAAAGAAGTTTGCTTGTTGTAGAAGATTGATGTTTCGGTTTTTGGCGTTATCAAACACTGCTTTAGTTTTGCAAAAATAGTTTGTCGTGGTCCTTGAAGCGCTTGAAGAGATGCCATAGAGCAATGGTAAATTAGCTTTGGCTGGTAAAGCATTCCTTTTAAATCCTATTTTCATTCGTTTGGCGACAAAATGATGGTTATTAAAGAGGTAAGGGAAGGCCCAACTTTTCTTTGGTTCCAGAGCAGAAACCTCAGTGCCGCTGTCTATGTGAGGCATCACAGTTTTCAAATTATTTTCTTCTGTTGCAGCCATTTCTTGCATTTGAAACATTCCTTAAGCTTGCTAGGTGTAGTCTTTGGTTTGTTTGGAATACAGTGTCGTTATTCTTTATCAATTAACAATTGACGAGACCTGAGTCAAATTGGTGCAGGTATTACGAAGCAATGGAGGGGGGGGGGGGGGGGGGGCACCTGTATTTAGCTTTTCATGTGTTTTTCTGGCTTACCAAGTCTCCACTCATGAAAGAAAGTTGACATTTTGCCATAACAGAAGTTTAACCCTCTTCCATGGCATAGACCAGCTCGATTTGTACATGCTTTTCTGGTGAAAACATCCAAGGACGGGCTCAGCTCGTCGACGGCAATGCCATGGACAAGCTGGTTTCGTCTCGGTGCTTTCGTCTCAGTTTCATCTCTGGCAGATGTTGGCACATAATCTGTGGGGCAGCGCAAGCAGGAGTGAGTTATCCTGGCAGAGGAAGTCAAACGTGCTGGCCACTGGGGTCTTCAAAAAATAATTTTGCCATTTTTTGGTCAGCATTCGAGATGACAGTGTTGAATGGAAGGGAAGGGGCTCCATGTAAAACTCCTGTTTAATGTCCATGTGAAAGGCCTTGGCTTTTTTTTTATAGACAACCTTAAAACCCTGATGAAACCAATTTTCGTGTTTTAAGGTGGCGGAGCGGCGTCAGCAGCGCCTCCACAAGCAGCGGCGGCAGCGCCAGCAGCACCGTCACCACCAGCCGCCGCTGCCGCTTCGGGCGCCGGCGAAGTGCGGACCGTCAAGTGCCCGCAGTTGGCCGAATCGCTGAGCGAAGGAGACATCCGCTGGAGCAAAGGTGTGCATCTGCATTATCATTTGTGACAACATTCTCATTGGTTTCGCCCATGCTTTCGGCCTGAGCAAACGGCCTTTTTTATGCACTCCTTGATTGCTTCGGTGCTTGCTGGCTGTAAGTCCGAGGTTTATATGCAAATTTAGGATGATCCGTATTGAGAAAAGCTACACACTTTAAGCTCGTGGCCAAATCCAATTTATTGGAGCACGCATTCTCTTCAGACAACCAATGGTGTACATTGAAGGACATTTGTTGCATTTAGGAAAGGAAGCTGCATTCGACCGACCATTGGACACACAATGGTATCTGAATGACAGTGGCGTTGCCCTGGGAAGAACGAGGATGTAGGTTGGATTTCCAGCCATGACTTCAGCATGTGGGCCTCACCATGTGTGGGCAGAATGTTAAAAACGCTCATGTTCTGTGCAACAGGCTCACGGTAATGAACCCCACAAGGTCAAATTTATTTGGAGACCTCCACTATGTCGTACCTCAAAACCAGAACATGGTTTTGGTGCGTAAAACCCCAGAATTTTATTAACCTGCTGTTGGAAGCAGAGCATTGATTTAGGGACTCGTAGTGTTTAGAGACCTTGATGAAAATTGATAAATAAAGAAATAAAAAAGAAGGGCTGGAACGGAGACTGACAAACAGCCGCACGACACTAAAAAAGTCTCTTATGGCTGCTATTGTGAAAGCACTGCCCGACATCAACAGGCACTATCTAATTTGAGCATGAAGATGTTATCGAAGCCAAATTCAGTGAATGATTGAGGCTAACAAGTGTTTTATACAATAGCCACAGAAAACGGCAGTAAGAGAAACAATCCAAAAGATATTTAGAATGAATACATGGATTTTTCTCTGAATTATTGTTGCTATTCTCAAAGTCGGCATTACGTCATCAAATACCTTGTGCATGCAGTACAGCACTTAATTGGATGGGCATCTAAAAGACAAATGTTGCATTCTGCGCAAAGGGCAAACCATTGACAGTGATAGCAAGGTACTAGAATATTACACGAAGTAAGGCTCTTAGTTTTATGGGCAGTATAAACTGTGCTAAACATTCACTTACCACTATCTAAACACATGCAGTGTCATGTGACCAAAGACACAGATGAACAAAGTTCGCTCATTGGGCCTCAAGCCTGCGCAGTCACAATGCTGGCATGATAAGAAGCTCTGGCCAGTAAGGAGAGCATGCGATTGTCCCAAAGTGAGCGTTCCGGCCTGCTGCACCCTTTATCATTTCACCAAACTGCGCCTCCAAAATTCAGATCACATGACCTCCGACACTGGGCACAAGGGAAGGATGCTGCGGCCTTCTTTGCTCACACCCTGGCACTAACCGCAGATCACGTGACCTCCAAAATACGCTGTTCAGTACCGCACATGGGCCTTCACACCCAGCATAGCGCAGCACCAATGGTGCTGACACAGGCCATGTGAACGCACCTAGAGTCGGTGCAAGTCACTGTGATAGTGCATATTTCATGTACTGCTCTTGTACCGTTACTTGCCTGATGCACAGATGGCACCAAGGAGACCTGTTGCACATGGTGTCGTTCTGTATGCTGCGATATACCGTTAGAGAAAGGGCAAAATAAGATCAGCTGACACGCACGTGCGCAGCTTTGTCCATTGTGTAACAGTTTAGTGCAGTAAATAGAATGTTGTCATACCAATTAGCCCTAGTCGTAGCCTTATTGAGCGCCATGCTGATTTGTGAGGTCTGTGTCGAACGCAGTGTGTCATCATAGCGGATTCCTTGCATCACCGCAGTGGTAACAGATGGTGCCACTGTTTCATTGCAGCGAATTCAACATAATTTTTTGTGCCATTGCTGCATGCAATGTTCGTTTCAAGTTTACTGTGGACGACAAAAACAAGCAGTTAAGTAAAGCCTCAGCAATATAACCCTAGTTAATTTGAAAATCGGATCATTCTGATCCGACCTATGGTCCCGGCAGGCAAATGCGTTATTTAGTGCAATCAAACTCTCGTTAATTTGGATGCATTTGGCCACACCGTATTGGTTAATTCAGATATCTTGGAGTTTAACGAGCACAAAGCAGCGCAAATGTGCAACACAGAAGAACGAAAACAGCGCTAGCATCCAACTGCAATGAAGCGGTGGAGTCTACATCGTACTAGTCATCAGCAGAAATCATACGTACGTTTACGCCTTTTTTTATGCGTTTATGGCTTACGTTTAAAGCCTTTATACTTGCACAAATGGCTTCCAGCACAACGTACTGAAGTTCTTTATTCTTGCATTTACCACCACACATAAACACTGCGTTGGCTGCGCGCCTTCATAACTGCATAGTCGCCATTATCGATAGCCGCTACGGTTTCGTTCACAGCATTTGCGGCAAGCAGTAGTCTTGTATTGAATGGTTGCACGTGTTGGATGCGTGCCTTCAGAAATGCAAGATCGCAATCCATGATAGCATCAATAGCGGCCACGGTCTCACCTATCTTTCATGCCTTTCTTTTCTGTAATGCTGCATGCTTAGTACTTCCAGGTCACGAATGGCATGCATGTTATCAGTGTGTCATAACATTCTTGAGATAAAAGTTGAGAGCACAGAGTTTTCAAGGAAGGAAGTACAAGCAAGACAAATGACGATTGTTTGGGGACCAGATATGCACCAAGGGGTGTAAATATTTTTTAGAGTGAAAGCATCATATATATCTGGCGCTCCTTTTGAAAGAATGCTTGGCCTACACAGCTTCAAGAAACTCAATATGCACTTTTTGTTTCCTCCAGCTGTTGGTGACACTGTGGCCGAGGACGAAGTTATTTGCGAAGTAGAAACTGACAAGGTACGTTGTGGCCTGCCATGTTGGTGTGCCGAGTGCCAACTTGCTGTTATTTGTGCATCAAGTCAAGCCTACGTTAATGGCACAGTGGCTGTGCAGGAATAACATCAATTTTCATGATCATCAGCATCATCAGTTTCATTTTCATCAAGTTTCAACAAATGAAAATGGCAACTTGCATAGATCAGCTAAGCTAATGCGACTGTGTATTTAATAGTAATCACGCACTAGACTGTTTGGATCAACACTTTGCTGCATTGTGTGGACAGTATGGTATGTATATATGTTTAAGCTGGGCCTGAGTTTTTGTTCAAATGCTGCAAATTGAAGATTGCAAGATTCTTTGGCTGATTGTTTAGAAAAACATCTTTTTTTTTTGTAAATAGCAATGCTCTTTCTTCCTTTCTCTTTTACTAAAGCTTGACCACAGCTTCACTTTAGTGCATGGTAACCCTTATATGAGCAGTTTACTTGGCAAATTCCACTGGTTGATTGTCCTGTATCTACGAGCTGTTGCTTGGATTTCACAACTGCAAGTCTGCCAATGAAAGACGAGCTGCACAGTGGCAGACTGTCCCGAAAATTACGATCTGCATCCAGTTTTGCAAACAGTATTCACAGTAATTCCTGTCTATTCTGTCTGTGTTCTTATAATTGTCGGGGCATAAGTGCAATTTCAGCACAGGTAACTGTCAGCTCTCCCTACATTTTTGTAAGGTTTACGAATTTTGGCTCATTCTACAATTTTACAAGTGGTGTGTCAAGTTTTACAAAAACTAAGTTCTGTTCACTAAAAAAGTCTTGCCTGTTGGTCTTTGAACCTTGTATTAGAAGTTCTTTGATGGTTCAAGTATGGCAGAGGGGCACTTGTTTCGAGCAAGTTCATACAGAAAGGTTCTTTAAAACAGACGACATTGGCTACAGCAAAGTGACTGAAACAGTCACTGTGACGTAAAAACTATTAGTCTCTGCTCTTTCAACTTTACAGCTGCTTGTGTGTTGCATCTAAAGGTAAATAATTGTAAAGAAAACGTGCGTTTATCTCTCACAAACAAATTTGTGCCTGGGGCAAGCTTTAAAAAAAATGTGGGCTATCCCCCTCCTTGTCACATCTGTGGGATGTTTACTTATCAAGGTTGGCTGGTGTATGCTTTCAGTATCCCTACCTCTGTCACCTGTAAATGTTTGAAATGCTGATCAAGCCGCACGCTGACACAACATGCAGCTATAAAAAGAAAATTTGCTCAGCATCACATGTCAGTATTTAGATTGAGCACTAAAGCCAGACTCAATCTTTCACTTAGCTGGCGATAGTAATGTGACGGGCCCTTGAATTTCCAGCTAAAGCTGTGTCTCAGCGGCAGCACAAGAAGGAGTACTCTGTCACGGTGCTAGATTCTTTAAAACGGCCCACAGAAGATACAAACATGCAGCTGTATTTTTAAACATTCGTTTTCATTTTCTGTTCTTTTCTGGTGTTCCAAGATTGGTTCACTTGAAGCTGCATCCTTGTTATCACTGACTTTAAAAATTCAGTTGCACAGATAGGAAACGAATGCTGAGAGGAAAAGTACCCTTGCAATGTATCCAGGTCACCCAGTTACCCTAGCTACTTTACCCTAGTTGCAAAAAAATAAACAAAAATAAAAAAGAAGAAAAAATTTGCCTCTGGATTGCCAGTATAATTTTCCATCATATTTGTTACACAAGCTTAAATGCTGTACAGTGTGCTGTACTAATATAGAGAACGCACAGCTGTTAGTAATGCCGATATATCTGAAACACTTGAGCTTTATTTGGAGAAAGAAGTGGCTGAGAGGACGCATGTTAAGCTGACATCTCTGCGTTAGATAATACAAAGACAGAAAACTGAGCAATCTAGTTGGCATTCACAGTACGAAAAGGCAGGCATTTGTGTTCTCTTCTTCATTTGTCTTGTGTTCGTGTTTTGCACGCCTGCCTTTTCGCACCATCGACACGTTCACTGTGGCAGCACTTTTCTAAAGCCGCTCAACTCATTTGCGTGATGGCCATCCTATGGGTCACTTGTCATATTCCTCTGGTGCACGATGACCCACCAGTGAGTCACCAGATGTTTTGCTCCATTGAAACTTCCCTCAAGGCGCACCAAGATCGCATCAAGATGGCACCACGAAGTGTTAGACCAGAAGCAACGAGAATTTTTTCCTCTCCATTGATTTCTAGCTAAGGTGCCGCTTGCGTGTGGCAGGAAAGCCCCGCACAGCCGCACGCGAGGCAATAACTGCCGTGACCCCAGTGCCTCCACCCTGGAAAAGCTAGTTGTCTCCCTAAATTGCATTTTTAAAAATCCCTATATTTGGATGTACTATATCCCTGTTTCCCTAAATACTGCCTAGAATCCCTAGAGCTGGCAGCCCTGGGTGACCCACCAGTGGCCCACGACGCAGCCAACGTGTTATGCTATAGTCTACCTGCCGCGGCGTCTCACTAGCTGTAATGTTGCGCTGCTGAACTCGAGCTCACGGCTTCAATACCGGCTGCGGCACCCACATTCCAATGGGGTGGAATGCAAGAGCACTTGGGTAGCGTGCACATTAAAGAACCCCAGGCGGTCAAAATTAATCCAGAGCCACTTATGTCTTCAATGACCCACTCTGCAGTTTGTTGACATTAAAGAGGCGCTAAAAAGGAACACTACATCATTTTAGAATCGTAAGGTATTTCGGGATTCTGATTTTTGCTAATTTCAGGGTAACAGGCAACCTATTACCGTGAAATTAACTAAGATAGAGTAGAAAAATTAAGTTCAAGCTTGAATGTCTTGTATTAAGCAACTTATTGGAAAGAAATTGAAACTCAAAGTGAAATTGTTTTGAATATTTTTCTCTTTATTGTCCCTTTAAACCTCACAATGTAGTCTTTTAAGTTATAGTCTGGATTGCTTCGTGTAGTAGATCAGCTGTAGTAACAGCCAAGTACTTAAATGGGTGTTGCCTTTAACAGTGGAGCGCTCTGCACCATAAGGTACACACATGTAACACACTCAAATTTTATTCAGACATCAGTGCCAATCCACGCTCCGGCCGGTGGAGTCATCCTCGAGATCCTCGCCGCCGATGGAACCACAGTGCAGCCTGGCATGGACATCTTCCGACTGCAGGTTGGAGGTGAGACTCCATTTTTTCGCATCTTTCCAACAAAAGCTGCTTGACAGCGGTGTGCTCATATCATAGCTCGCTTGCTTTGATTGACACTGCATTGAATGCCCTTAGTGCAAGCTTCTAATGTTCTTTCTTTCCTTCTGCCTGTTGGGGAATCTTTATTTGAATATAGTGTCTCTGTTACGTGAAGTATTTCTGTATTACTTTATCATTTATTTATTGGATCAGTGCGTTTTGCACTTTTTTGACAGATTATGATTTGTGTCTGTGTAATCCGACCTAACTCATCCAATGGTCATGAGCAGTCATTACTAATTGTCGTAGCCCTGCGTTATACGTATTACTTCTCACAGAATATGTGCCAGATTACCGGAGATATAGACATGACCAGCCACATTAGTGATGTCATCTTGTGGTGCAGACTTCAACCAGAAAGAGACATGCAGCAATTATTGCAGTGACCAGTCATGATCTACCTAGATACTTCTGTAAAACGTAAGCAAGACGTAATCATTAGAGAGTTTTAGAATAGGGGCCCTAATAGTTTGGGGCCCCAAAGAGCTTTGCAGGTGTCGGTGTTGGGGCACGTAGGAGTGAAGAGTTTTAGAATAGGGTTTTACGTTTGCAGATAGCGTCTTGCGCTGACAGCGCAACTACGGCATCAAAGAAAAGCTATTAGAAACAATTAAATAAAATATACCATTTTATGATAGGAATAATAATTTTGACTTTCGTGTATTCGCATTTAATTACAATTTAGAGGTTATTCTGTAAGCAGCAAACAATTGTTGCGCTTAGTTTTGAGCAAACCAACTTTACTAGCCTTCACCAGCCAAGCTTAGCCGTGTTAGGCCTACGAGCCATAATATCCACAATCGAATTCAACATCAGCGGCGTCTAATGAGTCAATCTTCATAACACACGCTAGTTGTGAAAAAGCAATAACCGCAGTCACTTCTCCTAGCTTGCGAACTTCACGCATTACCGCGAATCGAACCCAGTTTGCTGCTAGGTTAGAGCCGTCGCTTCGATGGGTGCCGCCATGTTTGCCGACGCAAAACCTTTGGGGCCGCTATTTGGGCTCCCGCTAAATCGGTGAAATAGCGTTCCCAACGCAAAACCCAAAGGCAGTTTGCGTCTGGCGCATGCGCAGTGGCTTCGACACTATTTCTTTGGGGCCCCAAAACATTTGGGGCCCCTATTCTAAAACTCTCTATTAACAGAGAGCCCTTGATTTTTTATTATTATTATTATTCTTCGACAAGAACACCCATGTAGCGAAACAATTTCTTGCCCTTTAAGGGCTATGCTTGAATACGGTACTCTTCTGGCGACAAATTCACACTCCTGACGATTCCCAAAATAATTCGTGAACGTGAAACACCTGTAAACTGCTCTCACCAACTACTCGGGATTTGGTTAAACTAAAGTTTTATGTAGATTTTGTTTTTATATGACAGATATTGCAATAACGCTTATTGACTCTCAGTGCTGTTCTTATCTCGTTTTACAACTTGGCAAGCAGGCGCAAAGGGTCCGCACATTTTTTTTCGCTATGCACAAATTTACGAACCCCTTATAAGCTTTGATGTTGATTACAAGGTGTCTTCAAGAAGCAATGGCACCGAAGAAGAGGCCATGTTGCCTGAGGTACATGGATTATTTTAATGATTAAAAGTGTTAATCAGCTCAAGTTCTATTTTTTTTATTTTCAGATTAAAATTATTGTCATTTATTCAGCAGCATATCACTAATAAATATCATTTTAATGTAACACCTGCTAATGTTCTATTTAGACAAAAATTGAATTCAAGGGTTAATGTATTGTTCTTGGACAAAGTTCCACATGATCTTGCTACAGCATGTTAGAATATACAAGAGCTATTTAAGGTACATGTTAATGAACAGAAGGAATGCATGAACTAAGTGTGGTTGTGTAGTTCACTGCTGTAATTACTTTGAAAATAAACATTGTTTTGTTTACATTTGCCATCCATGCCTTATTAAAAGCCATGATTGGTGGGGTATTCAGAATACTGCGAGTAAACAAAGAAGCTAAATAAATTTCATAAAGAGTAATGCATATATGGACGAGCCATAATGACTGCATTCACGGCAACTTTGGCCAGGCCATAATGACTGCATTCACGGCAACTTTGGCCAGGCCTCTCCCATTTGCTGCTGTTTACAACTCCCGTTCCCTCGGATCCCCCTCAGGAGCTGGTGGTGCCCCTGCCGCTGCGCGCCCGGCAGCAGCACCGGCAGCTCCAGCGCCAACGCCGGTGACCAGCACGCCGCCTCCAGCCGCGTCATCGGGACCAATACCGACAACGCCGCCTCCCACGCCAGCAATGCCCACAGGTTAGGAAAGCAGGGAGGGCTTTAAAAAAAAAAAGAAAATGTCTGTTACATCCAACATTCAACAAACACACAGGCATCAGTGCTGACGATTGCTTCCGCCCTCAGAATATAGCACCTTGCTGCGTACCTCCTTCTGTACTCGGTTGCGATCACCTAGACAAACTTTAGCCTTCTATGAAAACTTATCAAGACATTTGTATGATTCCAGGGCAGCACTCTCGGACGATCACATTTTATTGGGCTTTCGCGTGACTCAGCTACGGGCACGTTAGCGTCTATGGGCGACAACGTTTTTTCGCATAGCTCCCTGGCCCAATGCCGGGAACACTGTTGCCCATAGGTACTCACAGGTCAGTTGCCGAGTTGCACGAAATCTAGTGACCGTGATACTCAAAGGATCACGCCCCTGTAATTTCAAAGCACTGCTGTCCGCACAGCCTTATTTAGCAGGCTGGCAACCTGGTTGATAAAGCGGAGTAAGCTTCTGCGCAGATTTAGGATGTGTCTCTTGACGTGTGTGCAGGACCAATGGCCTCGATTCCAGTGTCCAGCATTCAGGTACCGGGCCCCGCTGCGCAAGCCGCTGCTGCAGCGGCCACAGCAGCAGCACCAGTTGGCGCAAGAACAGAGCAAAGGGTAAGGGGGATCATTTTGGTATGAGACATGCTAACTGTTCTCATGCAGAAGCATCGCTGTGTAATACTGGCATCCTGACAGCATGGGACATCACCACCAAGAGAGAAAGAGATGCAAGGCCTTGGCCTGATGCATGTGTGAAACCATGTGTGCTAATAGCAATAGTTTAGAATGCGTACATTGGATTTCTTAGGATTAGTATTTCTGCTACGCAGACATGACTTCACTGCTCCTTGGCATCAAGTTAGCAAATACATGTGCCCTATAGTTCGTAATTAAAAAGTTCATTAGCATATTTCACTAAATACTGAAATTATAGTTGAAAATTTTCTTGCTGCTACTGTCCGCCTAGCCATGTAACCTACTTCGCAGGGGCCTAGACGCCACAGTTTCTTCGATTTTTTCAAAAGTGTGCTCCATGAAAAGAAACACCTGGTAGTTCTGCCAGTATCGGCTGTAACACCATTGCATAACCTAAATGGTACCATAATCGACAGTTTTTGCGTGGTTCACTGTCTTCTTGTGTGTCCGTGTTCTTGAAATTTTTTCTTCAATAATCGGAAACTCAAACTTAGAATAACTGAGTGTAAGGATTTAATATAAAGAAGGCAAAATTTGTTGCCTCAAATGCAGCAGCCAACAAATTTTTAGTACATAGAACTGCAGAAATGTCCGAATAATTGGGCAGTCTGAAAAAAAAAGTCGTGCCAAAATAAATTTTTTTTTTTATAGCTTCATCGCAGATAATTTGTCTGCAGAATTTTGCTGTGTGTTGTGCTTCATAAAAGTGCAGTGACATTTTGATAATTCAAAATCTCATTATTCAAATTGATGGATAATTTGAACTGCTCTATTGACCCCAGCAAAGTCCTATGTACTTGAAAAAAAGAAAAGCTCCCATGAATTTGAACTCCAAAAACTGTGCAGTGGATATCTTGAACAAAATGTCTCGCATCTGCGGACTGGCTTTTGGACAAACTCGAGCCAAAGGCCAAGGTTCGAAGCGTAGCTACCTACTTAATGTTGCTTGCCGTAAAAATGGGAGCCGATACAGAACCAGAGCAAAAAAGTCGGTGCGTACCCGCCTTTTTCATCCAGCTTTTTAAAAAAGAAAAAGACAGGAAGGAGCCTTCTGGTGTGTGCTTGACCACACCTACACCTTCTTTATAGTGCGCATTTCAATCACGTGACCTCCAACATTGGGTTGAATATACGGAAGGACGACATGCATCAAGCCACCATCCTTCTTGGCTCACCCTTGCACGCTTTCCCTCTCGCCCACAGATACCAGAGTGCGAGGCACGATCCTATCACACTTGGACTTTATAGGGAACCTAGGCTGCCGGCACTTGTCGTCGCCTGCTGATGGATGAATGATAGCTTTTTTCTGTGCGAGCCCAGGGACGATTTGGTTTTGCTTGCTGCACCACACAATTGATTGGACACTACAAGTATAGGGGCTTTCCTTAGTTCTAACTCCATTTTATTAAAATAAATTTCTGGTCCCCTTGGAGTTCGAATGAACGAGGTTCTACTGTAATACGTAATTGAAATTTGACCATGTTACAGGCCGTGGCTGCATTTTGCATTTGCCCATAGCGTAGCACAATGCAGATGTTGCGTATACAACGTTGTCTGACAACGCTGTCAGTTTAGCCTGTGTTGTGCAAATTCAGTTCAGAGGTTGATATTCCTACTCGCGAGCTTATACCATTCCGTCTAGTTAACGCACAAAAATCTTGGTACGCACTCATGGTAGTTGCCAGCGAATTGCCTGCAAACCCAAACGTGGCTTCACCACGCAGCCGTCAGTCCAGTCCATGCAAGTGTACTCACACCCAACCTGTATAATCTCCGAGGTGGCCCCTTACAGGTGTGGGCATGTCAAGAGTGTGACATTCTCACTACAGCTTGCCACTCGCCACCCCCAACATCTAGGCCTTACCAGCGCTGCCTCATCCAAAATTTCAGTCACTGTTATACGTTGGTCCTGTAAAACAGATGGCAGGGCTGATCCAAATAATCGAGCACGTCCATAAAAATCGGTCAGCGACTGTAGTTAAAAAAAAAGTCCTGCAATAGCCCTCTAGACAGGTTCTCTGTATGTATCTCATCACTTTCTTTTTAAAGAAATAGGCCAATTTGAACTGGTCCTTACCAAACAGTACATACAGTAACTCAGATTAACCTCCTTTTCACTCAAGCATGGTATGAAAAATATGTTGCCATTTTTATAATCTTTCTGTACTGCTCTATCCACCTGATAGTATTTTTAAGAAAAGCCTTTTTTCTAGGAGTCCGTGAATATTCAAAATTTTTGAATAATGAATCGAATGTTCCCTTATTTGATTCGGGCTCAAAGACTACTATTTGCACACCCCTGCTTTCTTTATTTTCTTTTGCCCCTTGTTATTCTTGTCTTTCTGACCCTTGGCTCCCGTTCTTGCACAGGTGAAGATGAACCGTATGCGGCAAAGGATCGCACAACGTCTAAAGGATGCACAAAATGTATATGCCATGCTGACTACGTTCAACGAGGTTGACATGACGTGAGTGCTGTCATCTTTCGTTCCGCAGTAAAAGTGACGCCAACAGAGTTATCCAATCATAGCTCCCATAGTAGTCGTGCTTGTAGTTTGTTCAGTTGGTGGCAGAATAGGAACAGTAAATTCAAGATGTTTGTCATGTTGTTTTCGAGTTTCCCAAAAATAGCTTTGTATTGCTGTTACCGAGGCATCTGTTGAAGCCTCTGTAACATCTGTTGAAGGCTGACTGCAATTAAATTTTTCAGCAGTGCTAAAATCCTAGTTTGAGGTGGTGTTGACATGTCGAGCAGGCCTCCGGGTAAAAGTTTATGCTTGAAATACGAGTAGATGCGTCACAAAAAGCCTGCGTTACTGACCTTTCTGATACTGAAGTTGGAAGAAAAGAAAAGGAAAGGTGAAAGCTCATTGGCTCTCGCTTTCATCTTGTTCTCATTTTGCTCATCGGCTCCCGCTTTCACCTTGTTCCTGTTTTGCTCATCGTCTTGAAATTCCATCTCCCGCCTTCCCCCTGTTTTCCCTGGACTCACTATAAAGGGCGCCACCCCACGAATCTCTTGCCATAAAAAATGCTGGAATCCCTCAAGTATAAGCAGAGTTGTCACGCCAACATGCGGCGTTCTCTCTCATTTTGTCTCAGGCCGCGTGCAGCAGGCGCAGTTGCACACAACTGTCGTGTGTAGACCAGGAGTGCAAAGATCAGGGAAAGATCGCGGCAAACTATAGCTAAATCTTGCATCCTTCTTTTGAGTCGCAACTCACCCTTGCACCTTCTTCAGGTGTAGGTGAGGTGACTGCGATAACTTAAGAATTCTATTTCAATTATTTCCTCTTGTGCTGCATCAGTGCTTCACTTGTGTTATCACAGGCATTGACCATTTGTGAACAATGGTTGATAAGGAAAGTTTGGAATCGAGCACATGGAATTCAGCTTTTTATACCGGCCTTGGTTTGCGTTTGCTTGCACAGGAATGTCATCCAGATGAGGAATAAGTACAAGGACACCTTTGCCAAGAAGCATGGCGTCAAGCTGGGGTTCATGTCTCCATTTGTCAAGGCTGCCGCTTTTGCCCTGCAAGACCAACCAATTGTTAATGCGGGTGAGCACTGATTGAACACATGAGTTCTGAGAGAAACCTGCAAAAAAATAAAATTATATTATGGGGTTTTACATGCCAAAACCACTTTCTGATTATGAGGCACGTCGTAGTGGCGGACTCCGGAAATTTAGACCACCTGGGGTTCTTTAACGTGCACCTAAATCTAAGTACACGAGTGTTCTTGCATTTCGCCCCCATTGAAATGCGGCCGTTATGGCCGGGATTCGATCCCGCGACCTCGTGCTTAGCAGCCCAACACCATAGCCACTAAGCAACCACGGCGGGTAGAAACCTGCAAGGTAGAGGAAGATTTATAAAAGCTAGGCCGGAGAGGAGCTCTGTTCTACAAACCATATCCAAACATATTTCTCAGGAAGGAATATTTGCAGTTTTGTAGAACGTAACCTTTCTCATCTTGTGATCGAACATGGTTTTTGAATCGTAAAGTTTTCTTTTTATTTAATAGCTTTTTAATGCATTTGCTTTGGCAGTGTCAAAGCATGTATGCTAAACGTGTGCGTAACCTCATTAAGAAACACGAAGGCATAACCAATCATTGAGAAAGAGTTTAATAAACAGTTGGAATTAATCCAGCGATAAACATCAGCGCTGCACATTGCAGCTTCACTGGTTTACCATCTGTATGGGCTGGGGTGCATGGGTGGTGGTTTCTTTGGGGGTGTGTGTATGTGTGATTTAATAGCTTTTTATGCATTAGCATTAAGAGTGTCAGAGAAAAGAAAAGGTGTATGTGTATGAAGTGTGGGAAGCTGGTCACGTGGTAGAGGTAGAGAGGAGATGAAAGAGCTTAGAAGTGTGTGTGCATATGTGCATGTGTTTATGTGTGTGTGGTGCGAGTGACGGTGGTCTGCTCCAGAGCAACATCAGTTACACTTCGCTCCTCAAAGCAGCAGGACTTGTGTCAAGCGAGCTCCTGAATACTTTATTACTTTATAATGTGATGAACATGATTTAAATAAAGGACCTGGGATCTCAAAAAGTGTGACGTAATGCCAACACATTTCTCTCGCGTTTGCTGCTAAATCACCACTGAATTTTTCAGTGAAGCACAGTGATTGAACGTGGCTTTCTTTAGCAGCAACAAAGCCATTCAGGAAGCTTGCCAGTCGTAAAGCAGTGGCAAATTAATTACATGCCCATCAATAAACAGGCAAATTCCTCACCATTTCTTCCTTGTAGCAGTGCTCAAATTGCTCATAAAAAATTCAGATTTGCCCAGACCATGCTTTCTCTTTTGTTAGATGAGTGATTTTCAACATTGCGGTTCATTGTTAAGTCATTTGACTGTACTTTTAATGGTTGAGTGTGCTTGTTGTACCTTGCTGTGTGTGATAGTGTCGTAACTAAAAACTGCAGCTTAGCTGTTGTAGATTTTTGGTGTAAACACAGTCTGGCTCTTATTTTCAGTCATCGATGAGCAAGAAATTGTGTACCGTGACTACATCGACATCAGTGTGGCAGTTTCAACGCCAAAGGTGTGTTTTTGTTCTCGATGCTGCTTTTTTTGCATTGTTGTTGTGGCTTCAAATCGTGACTCATACCCAAATTTACCTCCTCTACTGCTGCTATTCCTTTCTCTCTCTCTCTCTCTTTCTCTCTCTCTCTCTCTCAATTTTTTTTAACATGCTTTATTGGGTTTGCATATACTATGTGCAACAGTAGATACATCCACAGAAGCCCACCAAGATGTCATAAGTTTGACATATTGCGATGCAGGATATTACTGTGAGAGTAGTCATTCTGGTGGGCCCTTCACATTCTAACTCTGTTAGTTGTCTCGCATGCGTTGTCTCAAACTTTTAATTTATAGTAGCCAACGAGACGAAGCATCTTTCAAAATCCATTCGCTCTTTTCTGTGGCACCAAGTAGAGCATTTATTCAGGATTGACTTGTCTTCTAATTGTTCTATTGTGTCTCTTTTTTTTTTTTTTTTTTTTTTTGCGGTTGTTGCCTTTACCCAAGAGGATCATGGGCAGGAATCGCAATATATAACAGTGCAGCCTTGAGGGCTCACATCTCGGAAGTAATTTGCACAGGTGTCTACCTTTCGTTTCTTTCTTTCCATCCTAACTTTTTTTTTATCGTAGTCGAGGAACAACACATATGTGTCATGTAGAGTAGCAGTTGAGCTATATTTCATGGGCAAACAAATGTGAACTGTGATTACCAGGCACCATTATAACTTGTACGCATTGGGGTTGGCTAGGTCTCACAATACAGCTTAGTTCCTGATTTACACAACGTTTATAATGCTGCCTGAAAGCTTGGTAATAGTTGGTCAGATATGCCTTTGAGTTTGTCATATGTTGGCATGGCATTTCTTACAAATGTGGAATCATGAAAGAAGTTAGCTGTTTTTGCTATACACTGTTTTTTGTATTATTGGTGTGCATCTGAGTCTGTTGCCATTGTATTCTTTGCAAGTCAAGTGTTGTACTATATTTTTTTCTTTAGCTAAACTTCTTTCATGCCTGTATGCTTTGCTGCTGAATTTATTACATAACTTTTTTCTCTCACTTTTTGGGTCATTATACAGTGCTTAGATTCATGCTAAGTCACCTTGTTATGTGTGCCAGTGCTGCTCAATGCCGAATTGTACCTTAGGGGGCAGCACTTTGTCAAACTGCAATTTATGCAGATTTTTCTCATTACCCCTTCTGTCTTCAAGTGACGAATAAAATTTTGATTGACTCATTGATTGATTGGCTGATTAGTTCCAGTTTTCCTCATCATTCACCTTGAATATCGTCAAACCAAGATAATTCTATTTCGTTGCCTGTCTTTGCATGCATTGTTCTAATGGCTTTTTCCTGGTTTTGCCAGGGCCTTGTCGTGCCTGTGATTCGCAACTGTGAGCGAATGAACTACGCTGACATCGAGAAGGCCATCTTCGAGCTGGGCGAGAAGGCCCGCACCGGCAGCTTGGCCATCGAGGACATGGACGGTGGCACCTTCACCATCAGCAACGGTGGAGTCTTTGGCTCCATGTTTGGCACACCCATCATCAACCCACCCCAGTCGGCCATCCTCGGCATGCACGCCATTTTCGAAAGGCCCGTGGCCATCAGTGGAAAGGTTGGTTTGAACCTCTCCATCTGTTCGTAGCGAAATTAAGGAATTGGCTGATGTAGATGGGAGAGGCCTTTCTTGTGCAGTGGGCATAAATTAAGCTAATGATGATCCGTTAAGCTAATGATGATCCATTGACGCATCAACTCTGAATGTTGATGGTTTGATTCTACTTCGCATCTTTGCACCATGCTATAAACAGTGCTCTTTGCTAAGTGTCTTTTGAGAGCTTTGCCATGTGTATTACACCTTGCCTTCTGAGAAAATTCAAGCCAGTAAATTTGCCTTAATTCTTTGTACCATAATTCTTTTTGTCTTGTGACGAACCATGACAACAGCACCACTGCCATCTTTGTAACATCACGCTCAGCAGCTTGTCTGTAAAATGCCTGTGTGAACCTGTCATCGCAGGTTGAGATCCGGCCCATGATGTACATTTGCTTGACCTACGACCATCGGCTGATCGACGGCAGGGAAGCTGTAACGTTCCTCAAGAAGGTCAAGTCCGCGGTCGAGGACCCTAATGTGCTTGTGCTTGACGTCTAGCACTGGATCGGAGCCCGGTGATGCACCACGTATAGAAATGTCTGGATAAAGTTAAATGTGTAAGTAGTGCCTGTTGTGTTCATCCATAGTTTCGAGGTGTACACCAGGAACCCATATATGTAAGGTCCTTCGTCGTGACAGCGGGTGCATGCAGTTTGTCTGGATAGAGTGCACATCAGGTCATGTTTGTTATGTTCACGCCACATCTGGATAGTTGAAGGCATGAGTATTACCTTCCCTGTCTATTTATAGCTCCAGGTTGTGTAACAGCAGTGCCTCTATAAATAATATACTTCATCCTGATGGGCTACTTACTGATTATGTCTCGATAGAGTGCGCTTAAAGTCATGTTCATGTCATGTCCAAGCTTAGAGGCTAAAAGAAACAGGACAGGAGGTTGAAGACCACACAGCAGGCAGTATAAAGGAAAATGGAAGTCGTAACATTAAAGGAAAAGACAAATTATAAATTACAGAAAGACAGTGAAAAGGGATTAGGAATCAAATATGAGTAGACCATGTTCCAGACGCAATTGGAATCGTCACTGTGGGAGCTTTGAGGCAGGAGATCATCTAATTTGCAGAGCATAAAGCAAGCAGCCTGTATGGGGAAGGTACTGTTCCAAGGGTACAAAAACGTAATTGAGGCTGACAGAAAATCACATAAGGTGAAGAGATTGGGGAAATCACAAGACTGCATTTAATAGAAAGCTAGACCTCAGAAGCTCGTATCCGAATTATCTGAACTGATGGGAATGGAGAAATCGTTTGGCTCGGCTTCCACTGAACTGAATTTGGTAAGGTTTGTTGAACTTAAGAGAAAAAGTTCAAATTTTACCTACTGTAGGACATCAGTTGGAGTGGGTGCAAGCACGAACATGAGTGGGTGCCGGTAGAGGCGAATGAAAGCGACTGTGACTGCGAGTTAGTGTTGGCGAGCTGTACGAGTGGGCGCAAGCAGGAACGGGAGTAAGTGCCAACGAGTTTGAGTGCACACAAGTGTGAATGAGTATCAACCTGTAGAAGTATGTATTGGTGAGCAAGTACAAGTGAGCATTCACTCACTCACACATACTGTTTTGAAAAATTCTTGAAAAAAACTTGGGTCAGCACTCAGCACTGCTAACTTGAGTGCTAAGTATGCAGCAGCATACTTAGAATGTGATGATCGTGACGGCTCTACAGCTGCGCGCGCATGCATCACGCAGAACCTTGCACACTGTCATTTATCAAAATGGAGTTTCTATATGTACGTCGTACCTCTTACACAAACTTGCAATTTCGTGCATGCTATGATGCGCCCACGTACGCTCAATGCACCTAGAGTTTTTTGGTCGGATGCCTCCAACTTGGTGAAGTCCGACTGTAATGCTTCATGGAAATGCTTGGCCAGTGGTGCGATTGAACCTCTGTTGTCCAGCACAGCAGCCTACATTAGGCCACGATCGAATGCATGGTTATCTCATGCCAAGGTCACTCTTTGAAACATCTGGCATGCGCGCCATGTGCCAGTTGCTTATATTCTTCTTTCGTGGCAGCTAGCTCTTTTAGACACTGTGTTAGACTACACTGCCTTCAGGATCAGCGCATATGTTTCGTCGGACAGATATACATGTAACTACAAAGTGGGTAAGGTCCGCCTATAATGTTGTCGCAATAATATAGCAAATTTTTAAAAAATGCGAGTATCAAGTTTGCAACTCTGTAACTCAGCAGTAAACGGCGATATTGTAATTCTCTGAACTGCACCTACCGAGACATCTAAAGCAGACAAAAGTAATGTATCATACCCCAATATGAAATATATCACGTGGGAGATATGGGGTTCTCCTCCCGTACTCTTGGGACAAAGGAACGACAACACAGTAGTTCAAACAATCACAAGGGCATTTATTGCACCTTTCATAGATCAATGCCAGCTAGCCGAGTTGCTATCCAGAAAACATGCCGATGGGCGCGCGACAAATCTAAAAGTCCGACTCACCGAGCGAGCGAATATGTTCGCCCCATGCTGGATCGCAACGCCTGGTCGTTCGCGTGTACGGTCACGTGAACGGTGGCGCGTTCCAAAGCGGCCACGCGAGACGGTCTCGCAGAAGCATGGACTGGCGCGCGCGCGCGGTATGTCCGGCGCGTTCGCCAGTCCGCCGCTCAAGCCGAAGAGCCTTTCTTTCCCGCGCCTAAGTAACCCCGCCGCAGCGCAATACTAACGCCATCTCTCGCACTGCGCTTCAACCACTCCGACCGCCGCGGGCGCCAGGCCACGCGACGGGCGAAGCCGCCCTACAGGAGACGAGCTATGCGGGAAAACTAGATCTCAGGGGAGGCGTGAGAGTCACGCATCCCCACAGAGTAGGACTTTTTCAAAAGCTTCATAAACATTATTAGCTTTGTATGAGCTGTAAACTCATATAATTCTATTTGTCCACTTCAGGTGCCAGAACAGAAACAGTTTGCAAAACTGCAATATATCTGTTTGGTGCACAGTTACAGATTTGTAAAATTTATGCTTGTATTCTTTTTTGTTTACAGATTTTTGGCAATGTTGGTAAATAGGCCCTAAATCAGAATTCTGCTTGCTACAGTCGTTATACCTCAGCTTTCCCTCTTAAATGCAACAAATTTTATTCAAATCAGTTCACCGGCTTTGTAACGAGAGCATTTCTGCATTTAACGTGTACTCGAATATGGATACTGAAGTTGCCTCAAAGCAGGGATAGAACTTTATAGATATCCGAAAGATGGCATTGTCCGGGTGTGGACGAAGATATGCTCGCAGTAACGAAGGCACGTTTCTTGGGCCCGAATTCCGAAACCTTCCTTACCTTAACAAGGAAGCCTTCATCGCAGTTAGACTAATTATGACAGCTTCATTACTGAGACGCCCTTAGTGGAGGCTTCCTTGGCGCTCCCGTACGGTAAGACGGCCCTGAACCTACGTTCAAGCTTCCTTTCCAAGCTCTTTTCACTTAATGAGTGCTTCTTGGCAATGCTTCATCACGTGATGCTCCTCTGCGCATACGGAGTTAACTTTCTACTGGCCAGCTGGCCCACAAGAAGAAAACGCGGTGGGTGCCAGTTCTTGCAGACAGCAATGCCCTCTAAACAAAGTTCAAAGTACATACAAGCAAACTTCGATGTCTATGGCCTCTGAAATAGTGCAGCGCATGTTGCTTGTTACACATGCCGTCAAATGTTGAGGCCATGTTCAGCTCGAGAGCAGCATGTTGGGCTAGTTGGTGGAAGTTCATCTTGTAACACGGGGGATACTGCGCTGTAAATGCACAGACAACAGAAGTAGAAGTGGACAAAATGCACAGTCCTACTTCTGCTTCGAACTTCTACTTCTATAGAACCTCAACTTATGTTGTCCGTGTGTTTGTGTTACACGATGAACATGCTCAGCCCCTACAGCCTCACTCATTAAGCCTATGGCCATGAAAAATTGAGAGCGGATCTGAGAAACAGTGCTCTACTGTCACCAATACCTTCCTTTGAGAACCTTTCATTTGAGAACGAAAGGGCAAAACAGCACAGTATGATGACTCAGTGTATCTGAAGCAGCCATATGTACATTAGTGTTGCATCTAAATCAGGAAAGAGCTTTCAGATTTATATAGTAACTCATAAAAAAATATTTGGTGAACAAATTTTATTGGGCTGCGTAAGGACATTTGTGGGAGACTTATGACAAATGCCCTTGAACCCAAATGTGTGGAATCGGTTGCTTGCCTAACGAAAGGGTTCCTTTCGTTAAGGCGTTTAGAAGGATCTTTCAGAATACACGTGCTTCCTCCATGCATCATTTGCAGGAAGGAAGCATGAAGGGCTCCTCATATAAGGTTAGGAATTGGCCTAAGGAAAGGAAGGTTTCAGAATTAGGCCTTTAGTGTCAAGAGCAAGCTGATCCCACGCTATGAAAATGTTTGCAGTTGCATGTTCCTGTTCATAATTTTGTGGTTGGTGTTACTGTTATTATCTTGTGACTGCATTGCCTCTACTTGCGCAAGATGTTAAGAACTGAATGCACAATTATTCTTTTTTTCTCTTCCCCCTCTCTCTTTGACAATGCAGGAGAGGCCTGGCACACTATGGTGGATTGTACTTGAGAGGCGCACTTCAAAGTCTGAAGATTTTTTATTTAGGTCTTTACAACCATTTTGCGGAAAGATGTTTTGAAGCTAGATGTAGTAATTTGGAACGGGCACAGCCAACAGCTTCACAGCAGCCCTAGTGTTGTTGCCTTTCGTTTGTGTACAGGCCTGCCACTTCTCTTAATTTTATTATTTTTTTCATTCATCTAGAAAGTGAAACACCTTCAATAACACAGAAAGGCACTACTTGCAAGGAGACGGTGTCTTTGTACGATTGTTTACTGACTGCTTTACTAGAATGTTTCGAAAGCAGTTTTGAGAAAGGCTGGAGAAAAGTGTTTTTGTTTTTACCTTTTATCGAGATCACACTTGCCGGTTTCAAGATAAAAGGGCATGATTCATTAAACCATGTTACAAAGCTCTTGTGTGCTGTGTTTGTCTTTTCTCATTTGAAATACCTATATTTAAAGGAACAGCAAAGAAAAAAAAAACACTGAGTCAGTTCTGATAAATTAAGTATTCTTTGAGATATTTTAATTAATTTTGCGCTAATAGGTTGATTATTAGAAAAGATAATGAAGGCCAAACTTTCATTTTTTTATTAATTTCACGCTAGAACATTTGCACCATTACGTCACTTTTGTAGCACGAATTTGAAAGTTTTTTTTTTTCATACTTGAGTCGTGACTCTGTGAGAGTTTTTGAAACTTTCCAAGGTTGGTCTTCAGCTATTATAAGATGCAAAGTAATCCATCTTTACTGATAAATCATAAACTGGTGCGAGCAGAGGTTGTCAGAGTTCGCAATGTCACGGAGAGCTCCAGTTCAGCCTGGACAGCCATCTTTTGTTTTTGAGTCTTCTTCTACTTTACCAAGCCTCTTGTAGTGCCAAGAGTGGCATGTTTATTTTTTCTTTATTTTTTTTCGACATTGTAAAATGGTAATTTACTAGTAAAGCTCTACTTAGTATATCTCTAGTGTCCTTTTAACCACAGCTCCAGGTGTGCTACTACAGGGGTCCGCTCGCCATGGCACTCTGCTGCTGATCCCGACGTTGCGGGTTCAAGGTGTCCCGGGCACAGTGACTGCATGTTGCAGGGACAAGATGTAAAAACACCCGTGTAGCATGTTTTGGGCGTGCGCTAAAGAACACCTCGGAAGGACTGACTGTTTGGCTTAGTTGGTCTGACATGTTGACTGGAAAACTAAGCGCAAATCATTTAGACAAGGACACACGGTACTTATGAGGACAAGTGCTACTATCAACCATTTGTTCCTTTTAACACACTGCCAACTTATAAGCTCTTTCGAGCACATGGAGAACACCCAGTTGTCAGAATCTGTATGCGACTCTGCACTACAGTATTCCTCGGCCACTATGCAGCTTTGTGATGTAACCCCTTAAAAGTCGTTCTCTTGGGACATACTGTACGTAAGTTACGACCTAATTTTTCGTAAAAGGGCTCAATGACACCTTCTTAACAAGATTCTAAAGTAGCTTGAAATTGAACTAGTGTCAACCTCGTGTACCTTCAGCCACAAGAAATTGACACTAAAACTAGTTTACGTTATTTGAGGCATACCTTGTCCCCAAATGATAATAGTCTCATGTCATGCTTGTGTTTCCAGCCTTGTAAACTTGCATTCGCTACTTTCCTTTGGAGAATGCTATATCACACTGATAGCACGCAAGCCATTCAAGAACTGGAATTACAGGGCCCTCGGCATTAATGAAGGGAAAGGCATGCAAGATTGATGCTTGTTTGAGGACAAGATACGGCCCGCTGGGTGCAAATTTTTCTTAGAATGAATGCCATGGATCAAGTGTCATTTTGGATTCACTGAGGCTCGTAAGCTGCTCTCAACTGCCTTCAGAGCTCTATATCGAGAAGTGTGCGTGCCGTGACCTATGTCGGGAGCCAGCAGGCGGCACAGGGAAAGACTAATGGATCTTCTGGTAACAAATTGACGGCACTCCATTTATACTGCGAGACTGCGAGTTCATTCGATCCACCCAGCGCATTTGTGATTAGTACAACTTCCAACCTGCTCTAGCTCAAATGGAAAGCTAATGATCTCTCTCAGGAGCTCGGGAACTCTCCGAAGGAAGTAAAAAATTGTGCAAGCGATTCCTCCAATAGGATGAATTGACAGCACTCCATTTATAGGGCAAGTCCTGCACATCGAACTTGAGATTAATGCGACTTCCACTTTGCTCGGGCTCAGATGGAAAGCGATCTCTCTAAAAAAAAATAAAGAAGTAAGTCATCTTTCGCTAGCTTACCAGTTAGCTTCTAAAAGTAAGATGTCTTTTATCAACCCAAGGCTGGTTCATCCAGGATGATTTCTTTGCCTCTTCCTTCTACTTTTCTACTGCCGCTGTCTTGCGCACTGCGTCTGGAGGTGGTTCAGAGCAGGCAGCTACATGGCAGGAGCGTGGCAGAGACGAAAGGCGATGTGAAAAACTCACTTGTACCTTTCCATCGACAGTCGTCACAATGCCCTCTGGAGCTCCTTGGGCATCGGCACAATATCATCCCGACAGCTGTAATTATATGTGACCCCCCACAAAAGCATTACAGAAACTGCAGAGCTCACCTTTCCATTATCGGGCAACAGCCCATGAGGGAGGGTAGGAAGAGGAGGCAGAGAATGGGTATAGAGCCGACGGAGCCACGAAACGAGTGAATGGCAGCCTTGCCACTGTTCTCTCGCAGTTCTTATACATGTGGGGGAGGATGGGAGAGTAAAAAGGTGACTCGAGACGTCAACAGAGGTTGCGGACAAGCTGGATAAATTTCAGTTCAAGGTACAGTGCCGCACATTTCTGCTGTTTCTGAAAAACAAACTCCATGCAGATTGGTCGAGCGGACAACTGGCGTGCAGACGTAAAGCTGCATTCACATGGCATTTGAGGAGATAGGTGCCATGTGGGGCAATGACAATGCTAACCTTCTCGGAGGTTATGAACAGTGGCGCACAACAACGCCTCAAGCAAACACATCTCGCCGTGTGTTCTGTGTATACACAGTCGTAGCACCATAATTCATATAAAGTTTAACATTTCAGCCACGATGCCATGTGTCATGCGAGGCAATGACATTGCTAACCTTCTCAAAGATTATGAACAATGCCTCAAGCAAACACGTTTTGCTGTTCGTTCTGTGAATTACAAAGACAAGCAACAGTGATGCATGCAAGGTAACCTTTACCGTCAACTCGCAACTTTTGTATCGCACTAAACGCTGAAGAAATTAAACATTCACCATCGATGTGACCGCTAATTGTAAATCAAAGCAAACAGCACAGAAAGCTCCACATATACATAGATTCCCACAGTGCGTGGGATCCGCGTAATTTTTGTGTTACATGATCGATGCAGGCGATGTGTGCCTCTGCAAGTCTGCTTGCACCCTGCGCGGTGCAGAAACGTTAAAGTAGCATACAGACAAGAAGCCTTCAGGCAGCCGGAGCAGCCTTGGGGGCTGCTCCGGCGTTAAAGTAGCCTACAGACAAGAAGCCTTCAGGCAGCCAGAGCAGCCTTGGGGGCTGCGTTAACAGAGCCTTCATTCCGTGCTATATTTCCGTACACTCCAATAGCAGTGTTTAACAAGAAAGTGTCATGAATTAATTGAAACATTTACCTGCCAACTGCTGCTGTCTTGCACGCGACCGTTTCTGGGCATGTGCACACCCAGGCGACAGGTGAGCTCCAGCACGAGCATGCCCACAGTCGCCATTCTCGTTGCATTCATTCTACCATTGTTTTAAAGTGAATACATTTCATCGGCTCTTTTCACGGGTTTTCATGGTTGGTTGATGGTCAGACTCTGAAAGGAAAACTTTCATTCGTCTGCTTCCTTATTCAATCGGGCTATTCGCTTATGCTGACAGTTGATCCTCATCTATCACTTCTACACAATTTTTAAGCAAAGCTTTCTTGCCAATGCTCCCAGTCTTTTCGTTGCTGCTAGGTGTTCCTTGTGCTGGGTGCTGCTGCTGTCTTGTCAAATAGGTCATACTTAAAAAGAAAATTTCAGCGTCGATTCCAGCGATAAATGTGAGAGAAATGCATTAGCATTATGTTGCACCTCTTTGAGGTCCCGTATCTGTGACTTAATTGCTGCATTCACCGCATAGCAAAGTGTTGTTCAGGAGCTCACTCAACACACGACTAGCCTCTTCGAGGAGTGAAGAGCAACTGACGGTCTGCAGCGGACCAGTGTCAGTGGCACTATATATATATTGTCACGTGGTAGCGACGTTAAAGAACACAGTAGCAATACTGTGTTCTACTGGCTTTTATTGGGCGAACCTGTGCCCACAAAGACGGGCTACACTTAAAGCACAACGATAGCGGCGAACACAGTCGGCGATCGGCGAAAATCTGATCAGCAGGTCAAGCACGTCGGCTTTTATAAATCAGTCGTCGAATGTTCCAGAGTAACCGCTGGGACCCGCGTGTCTTCCACAAAGTTCTACACTATTCGCATGGCACATACACGCAATCAGATTACACAAGTTGCGGGGAAAGACAGCGGATGGAACCATCGATAACATTCCAGAAACTTCCTTTAGATGCGATCTCTCTCGTCGACTTCTGTTTGCCAGTAGCCAGACTTGAGGTCCATCGACGAGAAGTGTTTAGTGTTGCAGAGCCGATCCAATGCGTCGTCTATCCGTGGAAGGGGGTATACGTCTTTCTTCGTGATCTTGTTCAGTCGACGATAATCGACGCAGAAACATAGGGTTCCGTCCTTTTTCTTCACCAGGACAACAGGAGATGCCCACGGGCTTTTTGATGGCTGGATGATGTCGTCGCGGAGCATTTCGTTGACTTGTTCCCTAATAGCTTCACGTTCTCGCGTCGAAACTCGGTAAGGGATCTGGTGAAGTGGTTGAGCACACTCTTCAGCTATTATGCGATGCTTTGCAACTGGTGTTTGTCGAATCCTCAATGACGTCGAAAAGCAGTCCTTGTATCATCGGAGAAGACTTCTGAGCTGTTGCTGCTTGCTCATGGGAAGACTTGGATTTACGTCGAAGTCTGGTTCGGGAACTATGGTCGTCGGGGTAGATGCGGCAGAACCGGAGAGAACAAACGCATTACTGGTTTCCAGAATTTCCTCGATGTACGTGATCGTAGTGCCCTTGTTGATGTGTTTGAACTCCTGGCTGAAATTGGTCAGCAACACTTTAGTTTTTCCTTCGTGCAGTCAAGCAATCCCTCTTGCGACGCAAATTTCACGGTCTAGCGGTAGACGTTGGTCACCCTCGATGACGCCTTGTACGTCGGCAGGTGTTTTAGTGCCGACGGAAATGACAATGCTGGAGCGAGGCGGGATGCTGACTTGACTTTTGAGCATGCTTAAGGCATGGTGACTACGAGAGCTCTCCGACGGTATCGCTCGTACTTCCGACAGCATTATCGACTTCGACTTCAGGTCGATAATTGCGCCGTGTTGGTTCAGGAAGTCCATGCCGAGAATGAGGTCTCGTGAAAACTGTTGGAGGATAGCGAAGGTGGCAGGGTAAGTCCGGTCATGAACGGTAATTCTTGCCGTGCATATTCCAGTCGGTGTGATGAGGTGTCCTCCAGCGGTCCGAATTTGCTGACCTTCCCATGCAGTCTTAACTTTCTTCAACTGGGCGGCGATGTGTCCACTCATGACAGAGTAATCGGCGCCGGTGTCTACTAGGGCGGTGACTGCGTGGCCGTCGAGAAGCACGTCGAGGTCAGTGGTTCTTTGTCTTGGTTACAGTTAGGTCTTGGCGTTGGATCACGGTTGTGTCGCGTTGACCTGTGGCTGGTATGGGACGTCATCAGGTAGTCTTTCGTCATCGTATTTTTTGCTTCCACACTTCGTCAGGACGGCGGCGTGTCATTATGTCGTCGAGGTAGTTTCTTCGGCGTCTTCGGCGGCGGCGGCGGCGGAGGATCTTCGTCCCTTCGTCAAACAGCAACCGCACCTCCATCGGTTGCTGCTTTTAGTTTTTCGGATATGGGCTCGCTGACCGGCCCCATGCTGGCCTAGTGTGTGGACGGCGCTGCGGCGACAGGTAGCGGCCAGGTGACGGCGAACGGGACGGTCGTCGAGGGCTCCACTGAGTAGCGGCGAGGTAGTCGGCGATGTCACGAGGGCGTTCACCTTCCCTCGGGCGCTGTGCGTTGACGGCGAAGCCTCGCAATCCCAGCTCGCGGTATGGGCATCGGCGGTACACATGGCCGGCTTCGTCGCAGTGGTAGCAGAGCGGGAGGTGGTCGGGGGTGCGCCAAATGTCCGTCTTCCTCGCGTAGGTGCGCTGGGCGACGGGTGGCCGTGCTGGCGGCGGCGGCGGCGGCGGACGACGGAATTGCGGCGTTACAGGGCCCTGGCGCGGTCGCGGAGGGGGACCTTGACGGCGTGCGACGGCGGCGTAGGTCATCGCTTCTGGCTGGGGATGCGGTAATTGAGGTTGCACCTCAGGAGCTCCCAGCGATCGCTGAACCTCATCTTTCACGATGTCAGCGATCGAAGCTACTTGAGGCTGCGACGAAGGCAAGACCTTGCGCAGTTCTTCGCGCACAATGGCCCTGGTGGTCTCTTGGAGATCAACGGAGCCCAGCGCTTGGATGGCGTACTGAGGCGTGAGCACTTGGCGGTTATATTGCCTAGTGCGCATTTCTAAAGTTTTCTCAATCGTCGTAGCCTCTGTCAGGAACTCAGCTACGGTCTTCAGTGGGTTTCGGATTAGTCCGGCGAAAAGTTCTTGCTTTACGTCTCGCATCAAGAAACGTACTTTTTTCTCTTCGGACATTTCCGGGTCGGCGTGCCGGAAAATACGGGTCATCTCTTCTGTGAAGATGGCAATGGTCTCATTGGGTAGTTGGCCTCGAGTTTCCAGCAGAACTTCAGCCCTTTCTTTTCGGACAACGCTCGTGAACGTCCTCGGGAAGTTACTGCGGAACAGGTCCCATGTTGCAAGGGTTGACTCCCGGTTCTCGAACCAAGTCCTCGCGGCATCTTCCAAGAAGAAGTACACATGTCGTAGCTTATCCTTAAATGTCCAGTTGTTAAAAGTCGAAATCCTTTCGAAGGTTTCGAGCCAGGTTACCGGATCCTCCGACGTAGCTCCACGGAAGGTAGGGGGCTCTCTGGGTTGTTGAAGTACGACTATGGTCACCATAGTACGACGGGCGACACTGGGGCCGCCATTGTGGTTGTCTTGGCCACAATCTTTTTGGTCTTCTCAGGTAGAAACCTATGCTCCGGGGGCAGCTGTTGTAGACGACGGCTTGCTCGATGGTCCGGGACTACGTTGGTGCTCTCTTTGCGGTCCGGGCTTGGATCACGGCTTGTCGGGGGCGTCCGGTACATGGACGAAAAGCACCTCCACGAGATGTCACGTGGTAGTGACGTTAAAGAGCACAGTAGCAATACTGTGAAAGACAAAACTAGCTTTTATTGGGCGAACCTGTGCCCACAAAGACAGGCTACACTTAAAACACAACGATAGCGGCGAACACAGTCGGCGATCGTCGAAAATCTGATCAGCGGGTCAAGCGCGTCGGCTTTTATAGATTAGTCGTCGAATGTTCCAGAGTAACCGCTGGGACCCGCGTGTCTTTCACAATGTTCTACACTATTCGCGTTGCGCATGCATGCAATCAGATTACACAAGTTGCGGGGAAAGACAGCGGATGGAGCCATCGAGAACATTCCAGAAACTTCCTTTAGATGCAGGCGCGTCCTGCGCTGCGCGATAACATTTGTTAGGTGGTGAGAAGTGGTCGCCCAATAAAGTACACATGTCAATATATATATGTGGAGTAGAACGCCCCCCTTCCTGTATATGTATACAGCCATGTGTATATATATATATATATATATATATATATATATATATATATATATATATATATATATATATATATATATATATATATATATATATATATATGTATATATATACACTCTGTAACTCTACCGCATGACCAGCTTCACACACGCACTCTTTTGCGATATCAATTATACGGACATTCCAGGCGCATTTCCGCCGTCGGCGTCGCCGTGAGGTTCCGTATAAAGTGCAAGGGCGGTAAAATCATAACCGCGCGTCACTGTATGTGTGAATGAAAGCATGCGAGGTTGAGCCGGCGATCGCAGCTCAATCACGTGCACACAATAGAGGAAAGTGGGGAGGACGTGCGGTCGGCTCTGGGGGAGGGTAGGGAAGAAGGGGGGCATTCTACTCCGGGATCTTGAAAGCCACACGGTTACAGAATCCGCCGCGCGCTGTTTTCGTGGCGTGGTTCACACTGATGCGAGCGGGAGCACGAAAGTCAATTTGCTCGCTGCTGCTGCCGCGCTTACTCCAGCGTTCTGACAGCGAGTTTCCGCGGCCATCGAGTGAGATATGTTTGTTTGTGCCCGTGTGACACCACGCTTGTTAATTTAGTTAGTAAGCCTATGTTTACAACTTTCGACTTTCAAAGTCCTTGAGTGAAAACTCGTCGACGACACGAATGGTACAAAAACTATCATCATCAATGGCTCATGCCCCGTAAGAAGCAAGATGGATGATGAAGCGAATTAAGTGGATGGCTAAGCGAATCAAGTGGATGTCTCAGGCGAGTTAAAGACAATATAGAGTTAAGAGGAAGCTTCAGTTCGGTTTCTCCTATAATACATGTAAAAGGAGAATTCGTTTTTCTCGGCCACCAGTGCACCAGATTTGACGAGGTTTGTTACATTTAAAAGAAAAACTTTTTTTTTTATTAAAACTTTTTTTATTAAAGTTGGCAAAAATCGAAAATTTTCAGGAAACTAAACTATCAAATTTACAACTCTCTCACTCAGCAAGGAAAAATTATATCGCAATTCTGTGAATTGCACCTGATAGTGATATGTTACACATATATGTAAAAAAATTGGGTAATATGGAAATCCAGATTTTGCAGAAGCGTCGTACACAACGTAACAAATTCACGTAAGATATAAATTGACATCGAATGTTTCCGCTTTGAATGATCTAATGGATGCGGTGTACAGAACCGCGATATCTGTTTTTGAAGCAGAGTTATTAATTTATAAACTTCGTGCGTCTACTTTTTTCAGACTTTCGAATTTTTCAAAATCTTTTTAAAGAATATTCAGGCACTAAATCGAAATTCCGCTTCCAACAGTCACTAGAATCTCTCTTATCAAATGCAACAAGTTTCATTGAAATCGGTCCAGGTGCTATCTCAGAAAAACGTTTTTGCATTTTACATGCATTTGAATAGGTGGCGTCCGATGTTGGGCCCGAGTAGAGTTACTGTATATGCTACCAAATGTAACTTTGGTAGCATATACAGTAACTCTAAGCCCGAGCTGAAGCTTCCTCTTAAGATTGATGATTAGGCGATTTAAGAGGACGACTATGCGAAGCAGACTAAGCGAATTAAGGGTGACGACTTGGAGAATTAAAAGGTTGAGCTAGTGAATTAAGAGGGATGACTCAGCGAAGTAGGCTTATGTCTTTGGCTATCCGACTTGGGGTTTCGCCTTCAAGTTGTCTTAGGGATAACTTATCTAAGAGACGCTCTGAATATTTAATGTGGGTCGGGTACTCCATCCAGTCTGCGTTTCGATGCAACACAAGGTTAACAACACGACCGCATTCGATCCAATTGCTGCATAACATCGTCAAATGGTCGCCGGTGGCCGCACAGCGACAAAGAGAAGAAAGAACCCAGTCTACCAAGCAGCCGCATATATCCTTTGGCCAGCGCGCGCACCCCAACAGCAGAGAAAATTGGAAAATAAAGAAACAGAGGAATTAAGACGGGGGCACGATGAGAATTAGGCCCCGCCTCGGGGCATCGAGACGACGGAAGGCGGCGCTGGGCCCACCGAGGCCGGGGACCCCGGACCCCGACGAGCATAAAAATAAAATTTTGGAGGACTGCAGGATTTGGAGCATTTTTGGAAGAGCGGAACGCGACAGCATTCAAAACTCCCTGACTTGCTTCTCACGCTTCCCGGCAACTGTAGCTTAAGCAACCGTAATGTTTACCGGGAAACGCTGGTGGCGAACGATGTATGCACGAAATTTCAGAGAGCGGGCACTCTGGGTTCTTGCAATAGCGACAGCTGCTGCAAGCGACCATATCGCCGACGTCACTCTGCCAGATTCTTCTTTTTTTTTTAGTTTTCACCTAACAGAATGACGTTTGCTCGTATATGTTCAAATTACAATCCGACGATATATCATGTCTGTAGACTGTGTGGTACTTGAATGGTGCTTGGAATTGGTGCTTGAATGATATCCTATGTACAGTCGCGGTCAAAAATACGCGGCCCACGGCTCCAGTCGGCGGAGCGGCCGCGAGCCGCACCGCGGCGCTCGCGTCGGCGCTGCGAGAGTTTGCGCTCTGACGACAGGTATCTCCCTCGCTCTCGGGCGGATACGTAACGGACGATACGTAACGGGCGGATACGTAACGGATACGGACGATACGTAGGGAGATACCTGTCGTCAGAGCGCAAACTCTCGCAGCGCCGACGCGAGCGCCGCGGTGCGGCTCGCGGCCGCTCCGCCGACTGGAGCCGTGGGCCGCGTATTTTTGACCGCGACTGTACATCCAGTATACGTTATTTGGTAGCGTACCAATCGTGTAGATTGCGCGTCCTATAAACAGCCACGCTTTTTCTTATAAAAACGGCACGTGCGCGAGAGGTAACATGTACGTGACTTCAAGACGTTGACGTTTGGATCAATTGTAGACGCTGAAGAGACGTGCGTGGTTCACAGGGTTTCTTAGCACCCGACTCCGCTTGTTTTCGCAGAGCACATTTTCCCACTGTGTGCCTCGCTCAGGTTTCCCGTCCACCATTTATGCAGCGGCTGCCAATTCTCTGGTATGCCTCCGAAAGGTTCACCCGGCATCGACGTAGTTTCAACTCCAGTCCAAGAACGACTCGATATCCTCACCGCAGGCCTCCCCCCACATTGCCAAAGGTACGATCTGTCCACCCACAGGCCAAACTGGAAGCTCATTACGGCCAGTTTCTTCAACGCTAGGCGAGCTACGTTCATGTACCGTCTGGCGCAAAGGTGCCTGCCGCATGAGTTACAGGCCCTTCACAGCCATCCCGGCTCGTGGAGTGTGCCCTTTTTTGTGGCGGTCGTGAGGATTCGGTTTATGTCTTTACGCAGTGTTTGCTTCCTGCAGCTCTTCTTCAAAGGATTGCTAGCCTTTTTAGGTTCCCAGGTGTTCCATATCAGACTGCTCGATTTTTGCTCCCTTTGCCTAAACAGGCGATCAACCAGTTCGTGCTTCTCGTCCATTGCTCATACCAAGTTTGGTTGGCACGCTGTGATGCGGTTTTCGGGGGACGGGCGCCGAGCCTTCACGAAGTGCTTGCGAAAGCACGGAAGGAGGTCTGGTTCCATCTCAGCCGGGAGCGGCATCGCTTGGGCGACAAGAAACTTCTCGAGGTGTGGGCTCGTCCTGCCGTGATTTCTGATGAGTAAGGTGGAAAGCTATCCATTAAGTTATGATGCATGCTCCTAAGGTCGCTCGACTCGGCCGTGTGTGCCAGTCGATCTACGAGGTTTTGTTTGGCTCAGTGGAACTCAGAGCCGGAACCGGTCGTGGCGCACCCTCGTGTGGTCGCGCTGCTCCTCGGATGGCTTTGCTGATCCCCATGGCTGTTGTATACCTTGACCTCTTTTGTGTCAAGGCAGTCAGTCCGTGGGTCAGTCAGGCTCACGCCCTGCAAGACCGACATGGCTGTCTGTGTGTTGAGTGCAGTAACTCACTTGCGCTGCACCACAGCAGCCCCCTTGTCCGGGAAGGACTGTTGGCCCAAACCAAAGCCCCCCGCCCAGTCGGCCCGGGTAGAGGGGGAGCGCCGGGGTCAATGTACCGAATGATGCTGGGTTGATGAGTACATGATAGTTCTGGGACGCGGCATCTCCGGGTGCCAAGTCCTCTTCCCATCTGACAACGGTGCCGGATTTTCTGCGACACTATGGCGTTAACAGTATAACGATCGGCCGGCAGCGGGGCCGTCGCCAGCCGAGAGGAACACACATGCGCACCTTCAGACGCCTGGATGCGGTCTCCTCCGCCATGCGCGCGCGCACCCAGAGCGTGCGCAAGCAAGGGCCCGAATCCCGCTAGAAAGTCGGCCAATGAGGGCATGCAGCCCGTTGACCTTTCCGGGATGACAGCCGAGTGGCAGCGTTTTATGGCCCGCTGCCATCCCGTCCAAGCAGGGAGGCGAGGGACATATGTATCTCTGGGAAACGCAACGCAAGTATACGGCGTCGCGCAACTATTGAGACCGCTCGAAACCTCACACGCTATACGTACTGGGTCGTTGCCTCTGAAAACTTGGATGGGGGACAATGGATATATTGCCTGCCATGAGGCATGGACTGCCGGTTGTACAGGAAGCTGAAGTGACTAGTGCAAGAGTGGACACGGGGCACAAAAGGGCGACAAGGACAAGCGTAACTTCCAACTGGTGTTTATTATATAAAAAAAAAAAAGGTTTTGTGCCCCGTGTCCACTCTTGCGCTAGTCACGTCAGCATGGAATACCAACTAGCCCGGCCTCACACCCTATGCGAGAAGCCCGAGCCAATCGAACATGTCTTCACCGACTGTGCTGGGACGCGCTTTTCTTTCTTTTCTTCTTTCTTGGGGGGGGGGGAGGGGGCGATGGTGGTACAACGTGCTCCAGCGGGCGCATGAAAAATAGACCTATACCGTTGAATCCACATGGAATCCTTTTCTTGGCAAATAGAAGCCTATGATTACGACCTTTTCTTCCTCTTTGGCCTCCACAGCTTCTGGCGCAGCCGAACGGCTGTAAAGAACTTCGAGACATTGATGCGCGACCTGTGTCTGCATATCTTTAACTGAAAATTTGTCTAAGTTGCGCGCCATGTACAGAACCTCCGTTTCGTCGAAGACATTTTGTGTCTTATATAGACAGAATGGTTTGAAATGGTATAGGCCACAATCACACGCATACTTCCATCGTGCCAACGACAACTATAGTTATTTGACATTAACGCTGCGTGTGTCACATATATTGCTGCACGAAAGCACACATGCGCACGTCGCAGCTTCCTTTTTAAGCCAAAGACGCAGGAATGAAATGGGCGCACTCGTAACATTTGATAAACCATTTCACGAAAGCTTTAATTGCTTCACATAAAATCCAAGATGTGCGTTAGATCTCAGTATCTTTCTTTCTTGCTATCTTGCTATTTTTTGAGTGGACCTTTCTCTTCTTCTGCCCTCAACTCTTCGGATGCTGGATGCTAACCGTCTTCCACGATTATCCGGTCCCTATAGAGCAAACCAGTACCGGAAGCTATCGCAAAGCAAAACGGCTCGAGACGGCCGGTGATACGCGCAAGCGTGGACGTGAGCTTTAGTACACAAACACGCCGTCGTCGTCTTTGTGGCACGACGGCGTGTTTTATGCAGCCATTGTCATTTCGTCGCCTTCATTCGGCGTCGTAAGCTTTCCCTCGTTGTGATGCCGTCGTAATTTTGTTCCGCCGTCTTCACTCTTTCGTCGTCGTAAACCTGTCGGCGTGCCGCCGTCGACGCCATTCCGTCGTCATCACCTCATCGTCATATTTCCACCGCTGTCACGCTGCCGTAATCTTACCGTCGTCGTCACTCACTTCGTCGTGATGCCGTGAGTGTCGTTCCGCGGTCCTTGTTTTGCCGTCTTCATCAAAGCGTTGTCATAATCATCGCCGTAATTCCAGCATCGTCATCCCATTCTCGTCATAACGTCGTCCTCGCGCCGTGATCGCCATTCCAGCATTGTCATCGCGTGTCGTCGTTGTCACTCCATCCTCGCCATTGAATGGTCGTCGTACAGTCACCGTCAGGCGCGGATCCAGCTTTATTTTTTTTCAAGGGGGGATCTGCCTTCGGAACGGTAATTGATGATGATAATTGGATGAGTTTATTATTACATGCTGACTGCATGGTTCTCTTCGATGATCAGTAAACATTTCTTGTGTCTACAGAGCAAAAGAACCGTAACAGCTGGGAAGAAGGACTGTATGAGGACACTGTTCAATGACTTTAAGGACATCATCATCATCATCACACTGTGCATCCCCTGATTTGGAGTTTGCTTACGGTATAGCTGGTGAGCGATGTAGTGCATAAATACAAAAATTGGAAGATAATAAAATTGTGAGTTTGTGGTGCATAAACATAGACATTGCATGACATGACACTTTGCATAGCATGACAGTAAGCAAAGTTGTGCGCATCGCCGTTAGTTGTAAATCCTTTAATTAAACGCTTCGCTATAGTTTCCGTCGCTCCCCATGGATTTTAGAATGTGCGTTGAATATGCATATCGTCCCCCCTCCCTCCCCACACACATTTTGCTTGCCAAACAAGACAAGAATAGATGTCCAGTGTATTACTATATTGATATGGAACACGAAGTTCTATATCGTTGCGAAATTTGAGGGAGAACGAAATTGCAGCGGTAAAAGGCAATCTCTTACTTTATTGTCGGAATAAAAATACAGGTCAACTGTGGGCCTTAACTCATTCACTTTTTTCAGGGTGTTTTTTTTTTATCCGACGATTACTACAGCGAGAAATCGCCTCGCATTATCCTCTGAAACCATGCCGTGAATATAACGCCAACATCTTGTTATCCAACCCAACCCCTTCAAGGCAACTCAAATTGCGGTGAGCTCGACCACTATGCGAGTAAGTTCTGCGGAAAAGCTAGCCTGTAGGTGCCCTGGGTAGCATGGGAAGAGGCTATAGCACGTGCAGTGTAAAATAATTTTCGCCTCTGCCGGTCCCCCTTTCACCCAAGAGGAAATGATGAGGCTAATTAGGGCCCAGGATCAGACCTCTCAAATCCTGGCAGTCCAGAGAGGGCCGTCAGGTTTCACCTGATGGTCCCCGAGTGGGCCTAGCCAGGTGACGTGGAGCTTGCTTACGTCTATAGTGGACCGAATAAAGTTGTTTCACTCACTCACTCACTCACTCACTCACTCACTCACTCACTCACTCACTCACTCACTCACTCACTCACTCACTCACTCACTCATTCACTCACTCACTCACTCACTCACTCACTCACTCACTCACTCACTCACTCACTCACTCACTCACTCACTCACTCACTCACTCACTCACTCACTCACTCACTCACTCATTCACTCACCTTTAAACTGAATAAGGATGTAAATCAATATATAATTCGCACCATTACACTCAAAGATGTGTTATAGACATATTTACACACTAATTCATTCTTAAGTGTGTAAATCATTTTACACTGTGGGAGTATGGCGACTGAGCGATAGCGCAACTCAAACGAGATATGGAGGGTACGACGATGCGAGAGAGTTGTGGTTAAAAGGACGCTAAAGAGAAAATTAACTTAAGCTACATTAGTTAACTACTCTTCTAAAAAATATATTAAAAAACTCTTATCGTGAGGGGGGGCTTGGCAAGTCAGAAAAAGCGAGAAAGATCTGATATATCATCATCATCAGCCTATTTTATGTCCACTACAGGACGAAGGCCTCTCCCCGCGATCTCCAATTACCCCTGTCTTGCGCCGGCCGATTCCAACTAGCACCCTCAAATTTCCTAATTTCGTCGCACCACCTAGTCTTCTGTCGTCCTCTACTGTGCTTCCCTTCTCTTGGTACGCATTCTGTCACCCTAATGGTCCAACGGTTATCTACTCTACTAGATCTGAGCGATAGCGCAGCTCAAACGAGATACGGAAGGGAAGACGATGCGAGAGAGTTGTGGTTAAAAGGACACTAAAGAGAAAATTGATTGAAGCTGCGTTAGTTAATTACTCTTCTAAAATATTGAAAAAAACCTATCGGGAGAGTAGGCTTGACAAGCCAGGAAAAGCAAGATAGACATAAGGGGTGAAATATAAAATATGAAAAGGTGACGACATGGGATGATGCGGTGGGCCATAACGGCAGCGCTCACTCGCACCCGTTGGCCCTGGCAAACTCGACCTCCGCAGCTTCCATGAGCGTGATGGGCGGAGTGCTTACGCAATTCTCTTTTTCCTTTGCTATCGCAAGTGCTTCCCATACTTCTCGCTCTGTTTGCGTTTTTGCTGTGCCAATGACTTTGGTGCGATATATGCAGCTGCGGAGAACATTTGCAGTGCGCAGCCGAGTTGCTACATAAAAGTGTTTTTCCCGAGCGTGAAAGAAGCCCGCGAATAAAGGCAAAATTGCCGCGCGACTGGCCGCTCGAGGCACTTTGCGTGTATTCCCGGGCTTCAATCGCGCTCGGAAAAAAAAACACTTTTATGTAGCACGCATTGAGGAACAGAAGGCTGTATCGGGAGTTTCTGATGCTGCTCTACAATTTTCTTACTGACACTTTTCATCGAAGTATAATAATTGAGAAGTTTAGTAATTAATGAAGACTAATGATACAATTAGACGGAATGAAAAAGAAAGTTACCTGAGTATCTCTAAGCGACGGCAAACAATATTCCCTTGGTTCTGTCTAGCTATAGCATTTGCATATTTTTAAAGTTTGGCTTAAGATAAGTGAAACACGCTGCATACTTGAGGAGAGTCTGTTGGGAGGCTAGTTGATAAGACGTTATTTGGGAACATAAAAAAATTAAATTATGGGGTTTTACGTGCCAAAACCACTTTCTGATTATGAGGCACGCCGTAGTGGAGGACTGCGGAAATTTCGACCACCTGGGGATCTTTAACGTGCACCTAAATCTAAGTACACGGGTGTTTTCGCATTTCGCCTCCATCGAAATGTTTGGGAACATAAACTGCGCCAGGAACGAGACACCGAAGTAGATGTAGAAGCAGGAGACTGCGTCCGTCCCGTCTTCTACTTCGGTGTCTCATCGCTAGCGCAGTTTAAGTTCACAAATAACACCCTGTCTTGCAGCAGGATAAGGTCACCTGACTCAGGCCGACCTCTCCACAATTCTCCCGTTTAAGTTGCTAGATTTCTCTCTCTCTCTCTCTCTTCGTTTAAAGGCCTGCATATATTTTACAAAAACTGCCGCAAATCTATAAATCAATGTTGAAAGAAGTGAAGTTCATAACTTCGGAAGTTGCGAACCAAATAAGGAAACTGCATTATAGCGGACAAATGTATAATGCATAGCTTACAATTTTCGTGAAATGATAACGCTGTCTGCAGCACTTTTGCAACATTCATATTGGAAAATTAGCGGGTATATTTCAGCTCTCAATGGTTGTCCGTTTCGAACGTCCTAATTGCTCCAGTTCATAGTAACCGTAAAGTGCGGAGTTCTAAACATGTAAGCGTCTTTTTCTTTCTCATTTATCCATCTTCGGCAATTTCCGAGAAAAGAAAAAAAGAAACAGGTCAGAGGCCCGTATTTAGAAAAATATCTGCCAAGAGATTCTTTTTAAAAGAATTTTTAAAAAATCAGCTGCAGTGGCTACTCATTGAGCTGCGTTACTGGAAGAGACGGACACCACCTGCACAAGAAAGCAAAGAGCGCAATTGGCCAATTAACAACACTTTACCAGTAAACTTTTTAACTAATAACAAATTTACGAATTGAAGCCAGGGATTTTAGAGGCCACATTCATTTGGAATGAATTTTGAATCGAGCCCCTGTATTGAGATGAGCGCTGTCATAACATTGCGGTAAAAATGCAGTGTTGTCCAATATTTTCAACAAAACGTATTCTTATGCACCGAAGCTCCAAAAAGAAAAAAAGATAACTGGGCACATTAATGCGTTTCATAGCACACTAGGGAATTGATATATCTAAACTCGGCGTCATCCTGAGAATTCAAGTGAATATATGACTGGCGAACTCACTGGTCACAATTCATAAGTTGTAATGTGTGACCTACCTTGAATAAAGTTTTAAAGGCCACGACCAAAATTTTTTTAACTATAGTCAGTCGTGCATTTCAATTTCATGCCAAGTAATGTACAGTTTTTAGGCTAATCTAGCTCATAAAAGAAAAGTAATTCAATATGGTGGTCAGCCACACCCGTGCGTGTGCTATAAGATCAGATAGGCAAAAGGCTATAGAAGACTTTTTGTCCCCGGCCCCAAAGGGGATGCCAATAAACGTCACCATCATCACCGAAGCGCGCGCGCGTCAGAGAGAGAGAGAGAGAGAGAGAGAGAGAGAAAAAAGACAGGAAAGGCAAGGAGGTTAACCAGACGCACGTCCGGTTTGATACCCTGTACTGGGGGAAGGAGGAAACTAAAGTAATGTTTAACAGCCTCGGAAGAGAACAGCAGTTTACGATAGGTAGCGAGGAACTGGAAGTGGTAAGGGAATACATCTACTTAGGGCAGGTAGTGACCGCGGATCCGGATCATGAGACTGAAATAATCAGAAGAATAAGAATGGGCTGGGGTGCGTTTGGCAGGCATTCTCAGATCATGAACAGCAGGTTGCCATTATCCCTCAAGAGAAAAGTGTGCAACAACTGTGTCTTACCAGTACTCACGTACGGGGCAGAAACCTGGAGGCTTACGAAAAGGATTCTACTTAAATTGAGGACGACGCAACGAGCTATGGAAAGAAGAATGATGGGCGTAACGTCAAGGGATAAGAGAAGAGCAGATTGGGTGAGGGCACAAACGCGAGTTAATGACATCTTAGTTGAAATCAAGAAAAAGAAATGGACATTTGCAGGACATGTAATAAGGAGGGACGATACGCGATGGTAATTGAGGGTTACGGACTGGATTCCAAGGGAAAGGAAGCGTAGCAGGGGACGACAGAAAGTTAGGTGGGCGGATGAGATTGAGAAGTTTGCAGGGACAACATGGCCACAATTAGCACATGACCGGGGTAGTTGGAGAAGTATGGGAGAGGCCTTTGCCCTGCAGTGGACGTAACCATGCCGATGATGATGATGATGACGACTGGGGGAAGGGGTATGGGAATGAAGAGAGAGAGAGTGAGTGATGGAGGGAGGGAGGGAGGGAGGGAGGGAGGGAGGGCACATAGAGAGGGCACAGTTTCGCGCACATTTGAAGGTTCGTACCAAGTCACACACGGTTGCCAAGACCTGTCGACTTGAGGTAAGCGCGAAAGAGGAGCCCGGCTGCATACAGCAGGTTTCGGCGTTGGCAACACTGTGCGTCTCTGCGTTGCTTCAATGCTAATCGCATTAACGTCGGCATTCGTCGTGCGACGGGCTCAGTCGGATTTTTTGCAACTTGTACAGATGCCGTCACGACTGTATTGCTTTTTTTCCATTTGATCGGACGTTTGCTATACGCTTTTTCACGAGGGAATCAGTCGCCAAAGAATCCTGAGACTGTATAACGCCGCGATTTCGAGCATATACGCGCGCCCTCAACATTCCGGCATAAAATTGCTGTGACCAGTGGCGTAGCTAGGTCGTCTGGCACCCGGGGCCCATAGGTCTTCTGTCACCCCCCTCCCCGGGTGTAGCCGGCGGAAAGAGGGGTGTTTTCAGACGTATGTGACACCCCCCCCCCCCCCTCACTGTCCCCTTTCATCCGGGGCCCACGGCCCCCCGGCCCCCCGTGTTGCTACGCCACTGGCTGTGACGGAAACGCCTTGTTGTTAAAATGAGTTATAGACGCAGTTGGAAGAATAACGAAGATCGTAACACTCATTCCTCCCTTGTAATCTGTCTGCACGTGCCTGTGTTGCGCGTTGAATGATGGGCGTTTTTTAGTGCGCGAAAAAATTCAGCTTCTGAAGTATTCGTGCAAAAATGACTGCGTCAAAAAAAGAAACAAATAAACAAAGTGAGTGAGTGAGTGAGTGAGTGAGTGAGTGAGTGAGTGAGTGAGTGAGTGAGTGAGTGAGTGAGTGAAACGGCATGATAGTACAGTGTACTGTTCTTCACGGAATCCGTGGCATTGTAACGAATGCTACGGACTGCGTTCGGACGTGTGTCGATCGCTTCGTACACAACTCCAAGCTTCACTCCGAAAGCAGGAACTGTATTTCATTTCCCCCCCCTGCCATTTGGATTGCTTTTCCAGGATATATATTCCTGCCAGGAGATACCGAGTCGCTGCAGACTACGGGACCTCGATGCTTCTACATATACCTATCTGTTCTGTAAATCACTAACTGTGTAGTATAAACACGATTGATTGGTTGACTCGGTAGACCCACCACCAGTGGCGCGCTTCTGAACTGGCGTACGTCGAAAAAAAAAAAAAAAAAAGGAAAGTTAAAAGCACGTGTAATGAAGCTGTTGTACTGGTTTACCCACCGTGGTGACGTAGTGGCTTTGGCGTTGCGGTGCTAAGCCCGAGGGCGCGGGTTCGAATCCCAGCCGAAATTAAATGGACGCGAAAAAAAAAAAAATTAAGACGCCCGTGTAGTGTGTATCGGGTGAACGTTTCAAAAAGCACCAGGAGGCCGAAATAATCCAGAGTTCCCCGCTACGGTGTGTCTCACAATCATATCGTTGTTTTGGCACGTAATACCCCGTACTTTAAAACAAACTTTTAGCTGCTCATATTGTTGAAGTTTCTGCAGGACACCAAGCTCGACGAGCGGCTCTAGCAAGACAACTGTCTCCTGTGCATAAGCACTCACCACTTCTCTTATCATCATCATCCATCCCAGTACTTTCACTCCCTTTCCCTCTTCCCTATTGCAGAGTAGCAGACTAGAGCGCACTAGCTCAGGTCGACCTCTCTGTCTTTCCTATCAATAAATTCTATTCCATTTAGCTGCTCAGGTTTAAAGTTGCACCGTTTTATCGTAGAGCGACACGCAGAAGAAGGAGGCGGCCCGACAAATCTCGACCGGAAGTTACATGCCAATGCACGTTATTAGCCCGTCGTAACAGCTTACATCGCTGTCCTTCACCGTCAGTTATTCGGTGTTTTTGTGTGCACACAGCGGATGTTAAGAGGAAGCTTTAGCTCGTGCCCGACTTCGACGCGGCCTATTCAAATAGATGTAAAACGCAAAAACGCTTTTCTGGGATAACCCCTGGACCGATTTTAATGAAAGTTGTTGCATTTGAGAGAGGCAGTTAAATTCTAGTGACTATGGGAAGCGGAATTTCGATTTAGGGCTTAAATTCTGCTGAAATAATTTTCTAAAATTCGAAAGTTCGAAAAAGATAGAAGCACGAAGTTTACACATTAATAGCTCTGCATCAAGAATAGGTATCGCGGTTCCGTAAACGGCATCCATTAGATAATTCAAAGCAGACAAATTCGATATGTCAATTTATATGTTACGTGAAGCAATTACGCTGTGTGAAAGGGTTCTGCAGAAGGTCTATTTCCATACTACTAAATTTTTTTGAGAATCATGCGTAACATATCAATTTTGTCCGCTTTAAATGTTCCATTAGATGAAATTTACGGAATTGTGATACCATATTTTGTTGCTGAGTTACGGAGTTGTTAACTTGATAGTTTACTTATCAGAAAAGTTGCGATTTTTGCCAATTTTTAATAAAACATTGACGACCTCTTTCAAAAATTCGAAACAAACAGTTTCTAGGTATTAAGTTTTTCTCTTAAATGCAACAAGCCTCGTCAAATTTGGTGCAGTGGTTGCCAAGAAAAACTAATTCTCCTTTTACCTTTCTTTTTTTATTTCTGATGTTCTCAGTAACTAATTAATCTTATGCTCAAAACCGGTATATTCCCTAGAAGTCTAAAAAAAGCTAAAGTAATTCATGTTCATAAAAAGGTGACAAAGCTCAAGTCGGTAACTATCGTCCTATATGTATTTTACTTTCAATTAGTAAAGTTGTTGAAAAGTTAATACTTAGTTGTATTAACAGCTACCTTAACAGATTTAGCTTGCTGAAACCTTGTCAGTTCGGTTTTCGTTCAGGAAGCTCGACTAACTTGGCTTTGCTAACATTAACTGATTATATTAGACATTCACTCGATCTAGGATACTTTGTGGGCTCGGTCTTTCTAGACTTTACTAAAGCCTTTGATACAATAAACCACAAAGTTTTGTTTACTTAACAGGAGTCTATTGTAATTTCCGGTCCGGCTCTTAATATATTAAAAAGTTATCTACTTAATCGTGAATTAACAGTGTACGCAGGCGGGGCTTTCTCTGAAAGCAAAGTTATCAACCAAGGAGTGCCTCAGGGCTCGATTTCAGGTCCACTATTATTTTGCACTTATATGAATTATTTACCTGACTGCCTTAATTATACACTACCTATATTATACGCAGACGATACGACTGCAGCCCTCTCGGATAAATCATTACTTTCGCTAACTTTGAAACTAAACAGTGATCTGCCTGAAATTACTGGTTGGTGTAACGCCAATTTTCGAATTATAAACCCTACGAAAACGCAATTCATGATATGTAAGTCATCGCAGAGACATTTACCTTGCTCTCCGACCATACCTCGATCTCAATGGGCATGACATTCCTGCCTCCGCTTGTGTTTTTTACCTCGGCATCAAATTAGATCCCCACCTTAAGTTTACTAACCACATTGCACACATCAAACAAAAACAACATTTGGCATTAGAACACTACTCAAATCAGGTGCATTTTTTCCCAAAGAAGCATTATTATCGTTATACTTCGCTTTCACTCATAGTCATATCATTTATAGTATCGATTCTTGGGGTAATATTTATCATTGCCATCTTTCCTCTATTCAACACATTCAAAATCAGGCTATCCGCATTATAAAGAGAAGTCATTCTTTTCTCTAAAGCCTCTTTACAACTACGTACAAACCGCATTCTTGAAGTTACTGATTTGTTTAACTATCGTTTAGCGATATTATTTTTCAAATTACTAACTCAACAAGTTTCTTACAACTTCGTTAGTTCTGATCTCCTTTTTAATCCTAATAATACAAGGTTTGCAGCACAAGGAAATTTCCTGTTGCCTTTATGTCACACTAATTACAGAAAGATGGCTTCCTCTTTTTGCGCGCTTAAACTTTGGAACAGTCTACCATATTCCATTAAGTTGTCATCTACCTTGTACTCCTTTAAATAGGAAGTCAATAATTATTTGCTATCTGGTTGTTTTCCTATAATCTTATTTTGCTAATTACTAGCTGTGTAATTAGCAATGATTGGGCATCTTTCCTCTTCCTTTTGTTTTTTAGGTGTGTCATCACTCAGCTTCTTGCTTATATTGTTATTATTTCATATTTTGTTTCTCTGCTCTGTATTTAGCTTTATTTTATTTGTTTTATATAACTTCTAATCCAAGGGTCCCGGTGCAGTCTCTGAAATTGGGACCCTTGCCTGTATACCATTTCTTGTAACCAATTGTTATGAACGAATAATAAACTGAAACTGAAACATGTATTTAGCTGGGAGCACCCGAGCTAAATCTTCCTCTTAAAAGAGAAAAATCTGCAGAAGCCACCGTACTAGACGAAAGAGAGATATGCTCATAGCTTCGGAGGTTTGAATGCCGCAATGCGTATCGAAAGGCGTACAAGCCGCCTTCGCGGAACGACCAGAACCGCGACACTACGAAAGAGGAAGCGAGCAGCGCATGAAGTTCATAGCCCTAATGCGGCTTCGAACAGGTCGTTGGCGCTTCCGCTGGCAGAATACGCCTACGCTTGAACAATGCACGGCGTTAAGCAGCTGCATTGAAGCAGCCGCCACAGCGGCCTAGCGCGACCGGCGAACAGCTGTTGCGCCGCCGTTTCAAATCCGCTTTCCGTTGGCGCGCGGTGACGTAGTAACGTTTCCGCGTTCGTTTTCAACAGTCTCTCCGCGCAAAAGCCGCCGGAGAAGTGTTACGGCCACTGCAAAGGCGGCGCGAGCTGCCGTAAATTGTCGTAAATCAGACAAATTGCAATATTGTTGCAAAAAATACGCGTTAAACGTCACCAATAACGATGACGTAGCTTGTAAACAACTTCCTGTGACGTGCTACGCACCACGACATGAGTGGAGCATGTGGGTGCTCGCTGAAAAGTGATACTTTGGTGTTAATCCCTAAAAGGCTACAAAGTAGCCTTTCGTCAAGGCGATGACATGTTCGTGATCAAGAAAGACGCAGCGAAGCAAAGGTGAGCGCGCCTGCCGCTTCACTTTCACCTTCGAGGCTAAGTTTTCCTGTTGAATCGGGTGACCTATTTTTCCACTGCCATTAGGCCTATCACACCGTAACGTGTGTGTGTGCGCGCGCGCGCGCGCGCGTCCGAGTGTGTATGTGCGTGTAGCATCTGCGATCTGTTTTGGCGAGCGTCTCTGGAGTGTTAAGCCTAAGCAATAACCACTTTTTGCGTGTCAGATCTGTAATGAGCTCGTTGCCGTTGCTTCTCAGATCATCACCATACTCGTACCAGCGGAAGCGAGCTTTAGAGCGAGCCGGGTGAGTCACGGAGTGTCGCTTTTCCCGTGCGCAAGGCGGCGAACCGCACACAGTCGGTCCGTTGAATCGGTCTCGGTCTGGCGCGTGTTTACTGTTGTTACGGCACAGATTGCTCACGTTTCGCTGTGCCTTTGTGTGAATGACTTGGCGTCCCCCTTGCATGGTTTGGAGCATATCCGAAGACTCGGGGGCACACTCGTAAAGCTCTTCAAGGGCGCCCGCATGGTAGCGTAAACCGAATGTAAACATACGGGTGCTCGCGACAACTTTCGCTCTGCGGATCATGCCTCGCCGTTGACACTCGGGTTCAGAAACAACACGGAGTTCCACGGACCCTTCCGTAAGCTTCCGCATGTCGTAGATCGTCTGTCCGGTTGTTCAGAATCGACTCGTTGAAATCAAACGCGTGAATGACGAATTTGACATGAGCCGCGTTGTCGGAATGCGAGTTTCGTGGTCGAGATTTGGCGGTTCGCACGCGCTGTCGGGGTTTGACACACATCGCATCTCAATAGCAATTGCAAATCATTGCAAACGTAACGTTATACAGCATTTAGTAGTTAACACTAGGCTTATCGTTTAGGGGCCGGCATCGACGAAACTGCTCAGATATGGTCGTCGTGTCATGTGTCTAGGTCATTGATATGGGAGCCAGAAAACCATCGCAAACGCGCGTTGTTCGTTGTTAATAAGTGATAGGCGAAACTGTCGTGCGATTGCGTGCATTTTCACTGATAGCTACCTACCCGAGCGCGTCGATGTCGTTTTGCTTTGGCTCCGATGTATTGAAACCCGGTTTCTTGGTACAAGAGATACGGTCGTTAGAAAATTACCGCACTACGGTGTATGAATTAGGTGTGCATATCAGATGCGTTACTTCATCGCCACCTAAGCATGCATCTGACGCATTAGAATTCACTGGCATGCTGTTATAATCATTGTGCAGACGCTATGAAAAAGGTTCTGCGAATGCGTTTTCCTGTGACAGTGCTTGTGTGTGTGTGTTGATATCGGAATACTTAAGCAGCTGTCACATCGTTCTTAGTCCACACTTTCCAAAATAAGACATGAAGTCCCTAGTAGCCTAACCATGAATATCATTTGAACTGTGATCATCTGTTTACATCTGTTTATCATCGGTGTGTGAGTGGTGCTTTGCTTGAACTCAATGTTGTTCACTGTGGATGCATGCAATAATGTCAAGTTGTGAAAAGTGAACACATGTTGTCACGCCGAATAAGATGTGTAGACTTAATTCAGCTGGTCTGTTGACATTTTCACGGCAAATTGTGCTCATTGACTCGGATGTCGTGTTTGGCATATGGCAACAGATGTTGACGTGTGTGATGATTGAGTGGAGATGTCTGGCGGTGTGTAAAAGTGTATTCAATGTGTATGCTTCCATTAAGCAAGGCCTCTGTTACGTCCACTAATAGAATTTGTTTCTCCTTTTAGTTACATTGGTCATGTTGTGTTAGACTTTCTTTAATATCGCGTTTCTTATTGAACGGTCTTTTTAGTTTGTTGCGCTAGTACGACATTGAGACATCGCAATATGATATTCTAACGTGTTTTCTTTGCACAAGTACATTGTGGCAGTGATTTGTGGCCATTGTTGACACACTCTCTATGTTTTGTTTGCATTTCTCGCATGTCAGCGCATTGTTCTGCTGTTCTAGTGGAACATGCAGTGGCATCATTTGTGCGGTGATATGAAATCTTAAATGCCAGGCAGTCTGTGACTAGGCCACGAGGTAAGAAGGCAGTGAGGGTAGCATCAACACAATATGCATAGAGATCTGTTGTGCTGCTGCCTGCTTTTAACGCTGCTATGGGTACAATAGATGTGTTGAAATGAATGTTCAACAGTTCGGAAAACGGAATTAATTAGCACTAGAAGGGGTTATGTCAGGATAAGGCATGAGAAATGCTTGAAAAGTACAATATTGTCGCCATTTCACCATGTATTGGCAGCTTGCACGTATCATCATAGAGAGCCAGCGCATTTTTACGCCCAGTATCGGTTGCATGAAACTTTTGAAGCCGTGCATGCACAGTCTGTGCATCGCAATCCACCTGAGTTTAGGCCTTCGTAGCCTGCCTTTCGGGTGGGAGCCGTGGGTTCTCTGGCCAGCGACCCCACCTTACGCAGAGGTTCCCGGTACAAGGAACCAAACTGTGCGATGTACCATGGCACATTATGTAGTGCTTCCAACCACTCCCATATCTCGGGTCTATGAGTGTGCCGTTGGAACCATTATGCTGTAGTTGCCTCAACTTTCCCGAGAACCACAGCATTGGACTTTTCCAAGCTTTTCACTATTGCGGTGCCATGCATTGTAGCGATTCCTTTAAATTTTTTCTTCCTTCTGCCATTTCTCTTTGACTTTCACGAAGTCCTGTGCACAGTGACCTGTACTGTTGCTGGGATCAACCGCTCGGTGCCACGGGCAAGAAGGGAATAGAATTGAAAGAAAAACAAGGCTTAAGAAGTAGAAATCCTTAGAAGCTTCCTTACTTCCTTTCAGTTAAGTTTTTATTTCATCTGTATTCTCTTTGTTGTGTCGGTTTTCCTTGACTTAATACACCTTAGTGTTGGTTTTACAACTAACTTTGCAAAGCAGGGCGCACCAAAATGGCCGGCTTATGAGAGTCGCCGTGGCACAGTTGATTGGAGTGTCGGATTTCGGTGGTGGTAAGGTTTCAGGTTTGAATGTCCATGTGGCGAGTTATTTTCTTCAAGCTGTTATACATATTTTATCTAATAGCAACGTGATAATGATCATTACTGGGCTGAAGTAACCCAGTACCAACCATCACTGCCAAATAGCGCAAGCTTTTAGCTGTAGCACTTCTGTAGTATGTGCTTTGACGCATTAGGAGTTGTAAGTACTTGTGGTATGGCTTGTGTCACTGTAGACGGTGACAACCTAAGTACCTTGCATATTGCCCTATTATATTTAGTCCTTGAATCGAATGATCGCTATCCGTGTATAAACAAATATTTTTTGGGTAGTTTTAATATATTTTGAATGGACAACTGTGCATCATGAAACATGAAATTGGAGTGAGATTGGGATAAATTTTGTCGCAGTGGTCATAGTATAAATAAAACGCGAGAAGCTCCTGTACATCGGTCAGGGAGCCAGATTTTCCTGACTAAAACTGTGTCACTTACACTCACTAATGCGTTGTGAGTGTGTGAATAAACTGCTTACTTGTTCCTGGCGCTACATTTGTGCTCTTTAATAAACATTGCTTCATAACGTGCTGTGCAATGACATGCTCGCTAGCATTGTGAATATGCTAGTATTTGAAAATTGTTTTTATTATTGGAGAACGGTTGTTCTATGTTCAAAAACTATTTGAAAAGGACTTCATTCGATTTGCTTTTGGCACCATTTAATTCGCATTCGGTTTGGTCTAGAAAATTGATATTGACACACCTCTAGTGCTCTCTTATTGCTAGATTGTCTGACCTTGCGAACACTGGGTCATCGTTGGGAATCTGCTGAAGTCCTTGCTGAGGTGTCTGCCGCTCCAACTGAGAGTGGTCATTCTTTTGCTGTAGCAGCTCTCTGGTAGCTATTACGGTACAGGCATGGAAAAGACGGTTCGTCATTGTCGCTTCTGTGGAAATGGGGAGTGCTGGCCCTGTTTTCCTTCTTAGTGGACCTGTCTTTCGTGTTTTAGACTGCGTAAGGGTTAAGATTGATTCAGTGGCGCAGGACAAAACTTGATGGACATAATTTGATGGATGTCACTGGTCCAGTACGATCTGGGTGCAAATTTTGTTGATGCGTCTGTGGTTCGTAATATATTGTGGTCGTATGATATCGGGGTATGAGATTCGATGGAATAACTGACATGGCCTGTGGCCATGCTGGGATGCTGGAATTGGGGTGTCATATATGCAATAGTTCTAACCTTTATGAGTGGTCCCCCATCCTGAATTTCTTTCAGATGTACATTGCAGCGGGAGTATGAGATTGTTGGCGTTTGCAGTTTACGGTAGCTTGACCTCTTGAACTGCATTTCAAACCTTTTTCACAGAAGTTAACATGATGGACTGGTTGCATTAAGGGATGCTGACTTTAATGATAGTTATCTGTTGCCTGCTGGAGCACTTGCGGCTTTATACCAAGGTTACTGGGTGCCGCAGCTACTCGTTCAAGTGTTTTTGACACGGACAACAGTGCTTACCGTTATTGCTGCTGTTCCGACCACCTGATAGCTAATCTGTGATGTGAACTGATTATATAATCCATGCATTGCTGGCAGGTGGCTGGGAACATAATCGTAGCAGTATGCGGTAGCATCATGCTGCAGTGATTTAAAGAAGATGAAAATTTTGTCAGTAACGCTTCAGAGGGCATTGCAGCGTGATGTCTGTGACGAGGATGTGATAGTTGATTGATATAGCTGCTATCTGGGTTCTGCCAGCCCATTGAAGCTGTGCAGAGTTGTAACTTCAAGAGTTTGACTACTTTAATTGGGTCAACGTCATCACTATATATGAGAAACTGGCTTTCAGGTGTTCGCAAGTAATAGAATATGTATGGTGTGTGACTAAGTTGCTCATGTCATGACTCCATGTTTGTACAGTACATGGTGTGTAAGTCCATCATGTCAGGATTCCATGTTTGGACACGATGGTCAACAGTTGAAGGGAACACACAGTTTGTATTTGGCCATTGATTATCAGTGAGACATGGAGTAAAGGTTCATATACTAATATTTCCTGTGTCAATGTATGTCCAGTTGATGATGTCAGAAACATCTTTCTGATCAAGGCAAATATATTTTATTTTATTTATCTCAACATACCGCAGCCCCGAAGGGATATTACAGGAATGGGGATATACAATACATGGAAAAGCATAACAAGAGCACTGAGCATCAATGATTAGTAATATACAATAGAAATTTATCGAGTGGTAAAGATAAAGAAATAAATGTTATATTGTCTTTATTACTGGTTAGTGTTCCCTTTGACATTAGATTGTACTGTATGCAGTAATTTCTTTTAGGTACTAATCGCCCAAAAATGGTTCTGGTAGCAAGAATGAAAAGTAAGAATGGAGAGAGAAAGTAGCTGTAGTGTAGTATAGAGAACATCATTCACAATGTAGTGCATTTCAGCTCTTACAGTGTAGATATTCACACAATGCTGCATGGTTTCTGTCTGCAAACTCATTGGAGATAATATATACTTGCCAAGTCTGTCATTTTGTTTTCTGTATTTGACGTTTTTTCTGAGTGTGCTTTGATCGCTGCGTACCATACCTTCTACGTTCTTTTCACCATTTTCGTGTTTCTGCAAAGCAGTACCAGTGACCGTGGCATTCTGCTGATGAGGTTGAGGGTTCGATTCCCAGACATGGTGGCCGCATTCAGATGGAAGCAGAATGCAAGAACGCTCGTGTACCATGCTATAAGTGCACATTAAAGAACCCGCCATGGTGAAAGTTAATCTTGAGCCCTCCCCTACAGTGCCCCTCGTAACACGCTCTGTAGCTTCGGGACATGAAACCCCTAAATTTTATTACCTCTGCTATCCCGCGCTGCCTCGTTGGCAGCAGTACCGTATGTCACAGGTTCGCAGTTTATTCCGGAAGCTTGTTATTCGCTGAGTTTCCCATACGTCCTGGTCTAGCTTAGCAAACCAGTATGTAATGCGGCAATGCTTGCACGTGTGTGAGAACACCTGCCTATTGTCCATTGTCTGTTCTCTAGAACAGCTGCCCACGTGCAAGACATTGCATTTCAACCCCCCTCCCTCTAGGTCTACCTGCTTAAGCCTACCTGTCGTGAGCACAGCGAGATACTTGTTCCTGCGCTTCCAATGGCGCTCGAAAACTTTATGGCGAGATGCGAACGCGTGGCAGCTGTTGCTTTCGTGCACTGCCCTAGTTTATTGTCTACATGGCGACTGAACTGTGCCGAAGGGGTTTGCGCGCCTATAAGACTTACCTCACGTTGCAGGCGAGATTATACTACTACACCTCTAGCCCCATTGTTTCCTCGTGGCTCCTCTTGTGTGGCTTCTTCTGCTTGCCGTTGGGCTGCCACGTGTAAGAAAGAGCATGGCGTGCTTTGAATAAGGTTGTGCCCGCGATTGAAAGCGGCGAACTTGAATAGCAGTTTTGGTACATGTGGTGCATGAACTTTTTGGCATTTTATGCAAATGTGTGATCAGGATGATGGTTTCACCTCGAGAAAAGCAACACCTTTTTACACAGAAATGTTGGAAGTAAACGTTTGCCAATACAAGTAGCATGATCAAGCACTTTTCTAGCTAGTCCTGACTTAGTTGCTCCTGTTACAAGGTTCCTGGTAGAAACATTTTTAATTTACTTTAGGGCTCGCTGCTGGGGCTTGTTGGCTACGGCATGCTGCCTGCTGAGCAAAGGTTGTGGGTACGATTCCTGGCTGCTATGGCTGCATTTTGATGGGGCAGAACATAAAAGTGCTCATCTATTGAGTGCTGGTTAACGAAGCCGAGGTGGTCATAATTTATCCAAAGTGTTCCACATTTCTTTTTCTCATAGCTCCTGTCCTTTATGCTTACTAAACCATTCAGTCATTCTGTTAGTGAATCACTTGAGGTGACTGTAGGGGGAGAGCATGTATGCAATGCCATGCAGTGGTGCTTGAAATGCACTAGTTTATATTCCTTTGGGGTTCACAATAACGGTGTAAAACACTGTTAATTGCCTGAAGAGGTGCGACGGCTTGAATGATAGCCAGAGTATTCAGCCTAGCATTCATTTTTGTTGTGTAACCTTGTGTTTTCTACCTGGGTTGAGCTATCACCTATTCTTGCATTTTTACGGGACGGTACTTACATTTGCGTGCCTACTTACAATAAGGCATAGGTTGTGGAGTTAGCGTTGTTGTACTCCATGTTCACCTCCTGTCTTGCTCATTGTATGGTCAGCTTAGTCAAGATTAAAATTATTTTGAGCTGGTGCGCTTTGTTGGAATCATGCACTTCATCTGCATGGATTACTATGAGTGGTTCCCGTGTTGCGAGATCCTCAACACAATGCGTTGAAGCTGTGACATCCTTCAGGGACTCGGTCTGGCAACAGGCTAAAGTCGGAAGAGACAACCCACCATTGAAGCTTGCATGTAAATCTTCCATATTAAGCCATGCTTAGCCCATTTTACTGTGTCTGCACTTATCCAAATAGACCTTGAACTATAGTTTAAATACAATATTCTCTCTTAGAGATGATGTTTAATGTTTCCGAGTATTCCTCATTGAAATTCAAGATGTTCAGCTTTCCACTGTGGGTGTTTATACTTTAGGCATCAAAAAAGTGGTGCAAAGAGGTTAAAAAAACAACAGGAGGAAGTGGTTGGTACAAAATATATACTACTTTTTCCTTAAGACATGCTTTTACAGGATGGTGATCTTTTTAGTGCAATTATCATTCTTAGGTTACTTGAAATTATTTTTCGTCTTTATGTTCATGTGTCTAACCATTTTCCCTGTCCCAGTGATCGAAGTTGTCTACTAGCTTGGGACTGTAGTTATGTGCTCATGGTTATGATGCTGTCGGGGTCATTGCATCGGTGTCATTACAGCTTCGATATCCGACTCTTGTCATGCTGTCATCATCATCCAGTCTTTGTTGTTTCACCGACGTCATTCATTCGTGATTATGGCGCCGTTGTTATGCCATCATGCAGTCATTGTCATACCTTAGTCGTTAAGCCGACATGGTCATTCCATAGTCATTGCAGCTTCATCACCCAGTTCTCATGATACTGTTGTATCTTCAACGATGAGTCGGCGTTATCTTCAGTGCTAACCGCGTTAATGTCGACAATCATCGTGAGATGGCTTCTCCCGTAACTGTTTTGTGAAATATTTAGATATGTTCTCTTGTTTCATGCCTTTCAAATACTTTGCTCATATTCATATTCATATTCATATTTCTTTTGCTGAGAGCAAAAGTTTTGAGCTTCTAAGTGGGCCGATCGGCATTCATTCGGTTGGAGAAACAATCGTAAGATGTCGCTACCAGCACTACTACTGCTGTGCACATTCTTTGGTAACCTGATATTCTGTGAAGGGCGAGGTAATAAATATATGAACAGGCTTTTTTTTTTTTGCTGTAGTGCCATTGTACTCAGAAGTGGCATTGGCAATTTCTGCAAATTTGTTAGTCATGTTGGAATGGCCTTTTACCGCTAGCTGAAACGTACGAAAGAGATCTAAGGACACACATGCGCTTCAAGTGTCTGCATCTTTCTCGCATCTTTATCTGTTAGCACTTAAGTATAATTCCAACATCTATAGCTTTTATGGATGACATTTGAGGCTTTTCATTTCATCGACCCCTGTCTATGCGCACGGTATCTTCCACTGTTAATGGGCACACCTAGCTGACCAGAAATGAAGGCAACCTAATCGCATTTATGGCGCTCTTATCGGGAAGAAGTGGTTGATATAATCAATTTGTCATCCAATTATACAAGAGATTGGTTTGTGGGGCGTAGATACTATATCACGGCGACAATTGATGGGGGGGGGATAGTAAATGCCTGTTCCCGTTACCAGTGCTCTATATCGATACTTTCGTTTCAGTGACCCTCTTTGTGCGCGAATTTATGAGCGCGCCGCGCGTTCTCGGTTTCTTTACTTGTCAAACGAGAGATAAGATTACGTGATAGCAAAGTGTCGGTGCGTGTTTGTTTCTCTTTCCTTTTTTTCTATGCATTCCTCATTTCTTTGCGTGCTGCTCGGGCGGGCCGCGCGGTAGGTTCCACGGAAGTCCGCCAGGGGGCGCGCGTTGTTCTAGCTGCGCGTCCCGATTTGCGGCGCCGTTGGGGGGGGGGGGGGGAAGGGGTAGAGGCCGTTGCCCCATTGTGTACACGCCGCGTACAGCCGAAGCGGGTTGGCTAACTAGACACGCTACACACACAGCTGGCGTGTCTAATGAATGCCTCCGCCCAAAGGGTTAAAAGACGCGAAGAAAGGACGTGGAACGGAGCCGCCGCGTAAACGGGAGCGCATGCATCGGCCTAATTGGTGAACAAAAAGAAAAAACCATCGGTTTTTCAGTATTGTTCTCATAGCGGTCGCTGTTATGGGTTCTTGACTCGCTTCGATGCGCTGCGAGTCGTGTTGTCGTCGTGGGCCGTTCGCCGCAAAATAGGGTCACGTACAATGCCGCACTGTGTGTTTACTGGAAGATCGCCACAGATGGCGAGCGGTGCTGTGCCTCCACGTGCGCCTTGCACGTCACCGGAGAGAGAGAGAGCTCTGTTGTGAGGGGACGCAGTGCGGCTTTGCCTGCGGTGAAACGCCTTCTTCTTTTTTTTTTTTTTTTTGAAGTTGCGATTGCAACATCACCTGACGGAAAAATCGCCATTTTCGTTTAAAGGCTTACTGACAAGATGTTTGCGACTCTTTCTTTTTTTGCGGTAAATGAAGGTCCACGAGCTCTAAACCATGGAAGAAAAATACTGGCAAACCTCAGACCGCCCTAAATAATTTAGTACAGTGCATGTTTTACATCCAGTTTCCGTTTCGTTTCTACTGTGTCGTGACATCATGCGACGTCTCGGCTCTCGCTCCGGCTCACTTGGTCATCCTGCTGAGCATGCTGCATCGGCCCTCGCCATGAATAGGCGATCGACCGTGTCAACATGTCACAGTGTCCTGCTCCCACGTGACCACCTTTTGCATAGTGATGCACGACACAGTAACCTCCCGGGAAACGAAACCGAAACAGGTTTTAGTCAAGATGTTGCATTATTTGGGATATTCTGAAGATTGCCTTTATTGTTTCTTACGTTTAGAGGTCTAGGGCCTTCATCTACGCCCGAAGAAGGTCCACAAGTAGAATCATCTTTGATAGCTGACGCAAACGTTGAGGTCAGAACCGAGGAGTCCGCTGCTCTTGCTCACGGGGGTACGTTCGACGCGATCCACTGTTAAAGGGAACGCGTGATTGCAGATCGCGCGCGATTTCTTGCCTCTCGTAAGAGTCGTACAGTCGCAAGCAGCTTGCGTTTCCTTAACAGACGTAGAGGTCTGCGCATGCGCGGTACCGTGCCCCCTAGTTTTTGCGTACGCAAGCCGCTTGCGTCCCCTAAACTAAAGCTCTCTACTCTCTGGCCCATTTGCGGCGCTGACCAGTCGACACTCTCATCAGCTTTGAACCCCGGCGCCGCCTCTGGAAGGTCGTTGCTTGGTGGAACGTCTTCTCGCTCCCCGTGTAGTGCAGAGAGACTTTTAGGCGCTCCTGTGTCGTTCTTCAGTGTTCGCACACTTCTGTCGCGCACCTGTCCGCATCTCTCGCGGCCCTTCTGTCCGTCCGTCCGCCCTTGAGTCGAGGAAGTGCATCTTCCTTTCTCGTCCACGGCGCGGGCCGCTCCGAATCGCGTCTGGACCGCGCATGCGTGCGTATCGTGCACTCGCTTCTTGTTTTTTTGCTGCTGTTTACTTTTCGTCTGCCGCGTGCAGGGCTCGCTCAGCTGACCAGAGATATTCGGGAGCGCCGCCGCCCGGTCGGGCGACTCTTGTTGGGGCGAAAAGGACGGCGTCCCCCTTTCTTCGTCTTCCTGGACCCGTGCGCGCGTTTCACTTTCACTGCGCCCGCTCGGCTCTCTTCTTCTTCCTAGTTCCTCGTCGTGGCGGCTTTGGTGGCGGCGGCCTCCGTTGCGCCCTCTTCTTCTCCTCTCGCGAGATCGTGCTTCTCCGCTCTTCCTCGCCGTCATCATAGGACATCGTCGTCTCGCGGAGGAGCGGCCGAGACGGGCTGGTTCTTTGGGCAAGGACGCGTGCGCCGTCTCTTCGAGCCTGCTGTAGTAGCAGTAGTGGTGGTGGTACACCCGGCGCGCTTCCTCGCCTGTTATACCCGCTTGATGATGGCGATGCGAGCCGGTCTCTTGTGTGTGTGTGTCTGTGTGTGAGGCTTGGCTTGGCTTGGGCGGCCGTTTCGGCGGCGCCCTCTAAACGAGGGCAACCTGCGCGCACGGGTGGAGGAAAAAAATGGGGGGGGGGGGGGGATTGCAGAGCGGGCGAAATCGGCATTAACCCCTACCTCATTTTTAGTCGGGTTTTGTCTTTTTTCTTTTGTCGTGGGGCGCACCCTACACAACCGGTGCTGCACTTCCCCGCGCGCCCCAGGCGTCGTAGTTGGGGTGGTGCACAGCGGTGTGGTGCTTGTTGCGAGGGGGCGAATAAGCGTGCAGGGGGAATCCCCCACACTGACGTGGAAAACAGCTCTTCTTTTTCTTCTTTCTCTTTCTTTTTTTTCAACTTTCGAGCCCTGGGCGACAGCCCAACTATTTCGCGGTAGGTGAGTAGCCTGAGTTGGGTGGCTTGTGTATACAACGCCGAGAAGGCTGCACCGTGAAACTGACATTGTGAAACGGACTCGACGGGCGTGCCGATTTCCTGCTGTGTTCCGTGTTTTAGCACCGGAAACATGTCGCACAATTCAGGCAAGCCAACCGTGGAATGGATATATATATATATAGTTCGGCTAGTTCGTGTTTCATTATTGGGGAAACGTGAGCGCAAGGAGAGACACAGGAAGGTCACACGAAGATGACACGAAACAAGCGCGCGCCCTCCTTTTCTGAATCGTTGTTTGGGTTCTGTCATCTTCCTGCGCTCTGTACTTTTCCAACCACCCGTGGCCCAGCATTACATCTTCAGAGAATAGCCGCGGCTACTCTCCCGAGGTCGAGGGATAACCGACCTGTTCAGCGTGTCGTCGTCCCTTCTGTCCTTATTGAGGCTTATTCACACTAGGCCAACGCGACACCGATTTCGGTCTGCCGACTGTCGGCGACAGCGTTTTTATCCTTCGCTTCGGCGCGTCTGTCACTCTGTACCGACGCCGAGCTCTCCGCTGACCGTCATCAAATTGTCGGCGTCAGTACAGTGTGATAGAGGCGCCAACACGAAGGAAGAAAACGTTGTCGCCGATAGTCCGTAGACTGAAATCGGTGTCATGTTGGCCCAGTGCGAGTGAGCCTTCAGTGGTTTCTTCTGGAAATCCTTCATTGCTATGTGCAGCCAACGAGGTCGGGCAAACACTTACTCTCAGGTGACTTGGCTGCGCATGCGCTCCTCGCTGCTCGAGCCGCAGACCACGGGTTCGATTCCTGGCCACGACGGCGGTGCGGAATGCAGAACTGACACTTTATGGGAGATTCCAGCACGCGTTAGATACGTGCGTTGAAAGGTATATAACCCAATGCGGCGTTAATGAATCCGGAGAATCTGAAAGCGGCGGCATATCATGGTGGTGTTCTTTCGTTCCTTCTCGATCTGCAGTCTTGATTGGATGAGGGAATGAGCACGTTTGCTGAACGTATAGGCTCTGAACCTTCGCGTCATTAAGCTTTCACGCTCGATGACTTCCACTGACAAAAACTATAGGGATATTTTGGGGATCGTAAATTACGCGTAGAACAGATACCGTGGTGGATCCATTACAGAGTACGAGATCGGGTAGCAGAATTAGGAAAACGGAGTTGGAGAATTATGTGGAGTGATGAGTTTTATACGCAGATTTGGAGGCTAAGCGCCCAGTAGACTGACAAATGACAAAGGGTTACTTGAGATCGGCTGGAGAAGCCCTATTTTTTTCAGTGAGCGTAAAAAAAAAAAGAAATACGTGAGCTTAGAAAGTGCAGGTAACGAATTAAGCAAGGAATCGCAAAGCACGCCTCTATTTATTTTTGTGTGGTTTGTCTAAGAAGTGCTAGTAATGCCCGCCGGCGAAAATTTATATTTTCGGCGTCTATAGACAACTTGTAGACGTTTCGACGCGAGGAACAGTCTACCGTCTTACACACAACTTGTAGACTTCTTAACGAGAAGACTTGTATACGTAGTGACTTGTAGACGAGTCCCCTGGTTTTGTAAACGTTTCGACGAGGCCTTTCGTCTGTAGACAACTTGTAGGCGTTTCTACGCGGGGACGAGTATATTTTACACTTCTCAACGAGGAGACTTGTAGACTTATTGTAGACGAGTCCACTCGTCTTGTAAACGTTTCGACGAGGCGTTTAGTCTAGACAACTTGCAGGCGTTTCGACGAGGGGCCGTGTCTGTCGTCTTGCAGACAACTTCGGCTTTTCAACGGAGGGCCTTGTAGACCTGTTGACTTTGTCGGGATCTGCAACAGCACGTTAGCATCTCGGGGGCTGAACGCGCCGACTGCTCCAACAACGTAATAGTGACGCAGCTACGACAATGGCCGGTCCGTCATTTACGATTCGGTGTAGCTGCGCTGCCGCGCAGCGAATTGTATTGCAGATACGCCGTGGTGGCGTTAATGGCTATGCGGTTGCGCTGCTGGGCCCGCGGGCGTGGGTTTTAATCCCGGCCGCGGCGATCGCATTTCGAGAGGGGGGGGGGGGGGGTCTGGCGAAAGGCAAGAACGCCCTTATCCCGTGCATTGGGCGCACCTTAAAGAACTCCGGGTGGTCATAATCAACGCCGAGTCCTCCACTATGTATACCGAGTGCCTCATAACGATATCAAGGTTTTGGCACGTTAAAACCCCAGAAATTGTATTGCAGCGGCGGCAGCAGTACAAGGGAAGGCTAGCGGGTCAGTGCGCCTAGCGCACGTGCTCATGAAACGTATAGCCGCCGGTGTGTGCACTGTGGCCCTGACGTTGTTCCGAGTGGTCGAATTTGAGAGTTTATTGATTAAATGGTATGTCGTTTTCGGCTAGGCCCCTTCGTTCCTGGTCCTCGTGACGAGCGAGAGGGTTCTTGTAGACTCCTCGAAACGCTGGCTCCGTCCTGATGCTTCCCTTGTTCGGTCGCTTTCGATAAGTAATTCGTGGCTGGACCTCTTTCGAATGGCCGCGCGCGCTGCCCTATCGAACAGATTCGAGCGATTGAGACCGCGCGCGCACGCGTTATCAATCTATTCCAAATCGTCTCGGCCGGCTCTCGCGTTGTAGACCTGGTTGCTTTCGTATCCGAAGTGTCGTCGTTATTTACTCGCGGTACGTCGGCCGAAAGAGCCCAACCGGCATCTGGCAAACGAGAACTGGTCGTCGGTTCTGCGCGGAGCTTGCGAGCGCTGCGCTGTCCTGGCCCAGGTGGCTGGTGAGGCGACGGAGAAACAGTTCTTGGACGAAAGGGAGAAGACGGTGGAGGCCGGGCGAGAAGGACCAACTCTGCAGCGGCGGCGGCGGCAGCAAGGCGTCGCCTTCGTCCTAGTTCTGGCAATCAGGCGGCCCTGATTATTTCCCGTTCGAAGAATGGAGAAGAAAGAAAGAAAAAAAAATGAGACACTTCTGCTCGCATTCGTTCAGGGAACGGTCGGTCGCTGAGGACCGCTCGCAAGACGGGTAGAACCGGTATATGCGAGAAATACGCGAGCTATGGGGGGGGGGGGGGGGGGACGAAGGAGGTCTGCCGGGCTGGGCTGCCGCCGCGCTGGGCGAACGTGAGCAGTTTAGTGCTGCGAAAGAAAGGCGCAAGACGAAGCAGGAACAAACGGCAACGGCTTTCTCTCCGCCGTTGCTGCTGGTGCTGTCGAGCCGCCTTGCTTTGCCTAAAGTCCTGCCGCCTTGTTCCATCTCTGTCGGTTCTCTTTCCTCCTTCCCTGGGCCCCCTGAGCTTTGTTGCTTGCCGCTGCGTGTTGGGGGAGAATGGGGGGGATCGCGGGCAGGTCTCCGGTTATTTCGTTCTTTCTTTTTTTTAGTTTTTTTTTGTTCTTAATTCATCCGTCGCTTTCTGGCCCACAAATCGCCTGGCAGAGCAGGGGTGTTCCCTGCCGCGATGCGTCGACGAGATGTATAGATTCGAGGTCTCGCGTGCCTTGTAGAGCGAAAGTTGTGGCTAGTGGTGGAAAGGGAGGTAGCGGAGGCTGTCAGTATTGGTAGTTGTAATGCTGTTAGTATTGATGTAAGCGGTGTTTAATTGAGGTCTCTCGTTAATAATGAATTACGGCGGAGGGGGTGGAGGTGGGTTCTTGAAAGGTTGGATGATGTATCTTAGTGGATAAGCGCGAAGATTAAAGGGAAAGTGCTGGCCGCTTTTGGGAGAATGAAACGGATGGCTGAGCGAGTGGCTGGACCGTTGTACTGCGTACGGAATTAGCTCAGAATTAGACCAGTATAGCACGAATAGGCGGGCTACTTGGGTGAGCATTTTGTGGGCTGCAGGCGCAGGGGAAACAGCAGCAGCAGCAACAACAACAACAAAATTGTTTTAGGCAAACACACTGCTAGTGGTATCGCGCGTCTGCTGTTCCTCTCCCAGAGATCTACAATTAGCCCTTTCAAGTGTCAGCTGACACCATCATATGTATGCAGATTTCCTTACGCCACCTAGTTTATGTCGTCTCTTACTGCACTTTTTTCTTGGAATGCATTTTGCAGCAATAGTACACCAGCAGTCATATATTCCACCTATTGCTGACCTGCCCAACTTCCTCTTTCCCTCTTAATTTAATGTAGAATGGACCCCCCCCCCACCCTCCGTTTGTTTTCCCATCACCACAGCGCTATGTCCATGTCTCTTTAACGTTACCTAACGTAACTTAACGTAACGTAGAATGCCCCCCCCCCTCATCGCCACAACGCTATCTTCCGTTCTCTTTAACGTTACCCAACACAACCTAACGTTAAATGACACCCTCGCCCCTTTCGTTTGTTCTCTAATTGCCACAACGCTATCTCCCTGTTTAACCTTGCGCCTATATAGTTTATCGTTCCATCACTCGTTGCGGGCCCCTTGGCTTCTTCCCAAGATTGTTTGTTTATTCAAGCATGCTCAATGCGAAGAAAGCAACTGCCGTGTTCCGCCTGCGCTGCACGCCAGAGGGCGACACCTGCCGGGTTTCGCGCTCCGTGCCGGACATTGTGAGGTCCAACTATAGGGATGTCGCTGGCCCTAGCGTTTCAACCACACAAGACTTCTTCTAATGAAGGCGTTGTTCCATCCTGCTTTGATCTTCTGCGTTGTTTGATTGTCTGTGCGGGAGGACCGGGGGTAGTGTGAGGTTAAGGAATAATCCCTGCCGGGCCTCGAGTCCTCCTAGTGCGGCGTAGACCGACATAGCTATAAACTTCATGAGCTTATTGCTAGTATACGACGACGTCCTACAGTAGGACGCCGCCGTAACGGTAAGTTCTAATTACGACGGTGCTTTTTTGCGTTGCACACTCCCGTCGGAAGGCAACCTCGGCGCGCGTCCGGGTGGAGTCGAAGCCAGCGACCATCGTGCCCAGCAGCCGCAAAGCGGCGAGCTAGCTGCGCTCGGCAACCTTTACGAAGCCACCGAGGCGCCGGGTGCGCCTTCTGAAAAAGCTTTACGTCATTACTGTGGTTTGCAGTCGACAGTCGGATTTCGTGATTCAGCCATTAAGGGGTTTACGCACACGGAACGTGCGGCAAGCGTTCGAGACGGCAATACGTATAAAGCGAAACTAGCGTCGAACCTCGACGCAAACTTTCACCCGCCCCTTCCTTTTTGTCTTCATATGCGCCAAGGTGTTTTTTCGCTGGTTCAGTGTCATTTGATGTGTGTGCGTGCGTGCCTGTGGTTGGCGTTGAGGGAGAGGATCCATGGTTGGATGAAGGAATGGGGGGGGGGGGGGGGTTGGGACATTGGTCTACCTCGTTTGCATAAAGCCGATTGTGCACGCGCACTTTTTCTTCCCGACCTCTCTCTCTCTCTCTCTCTCTCTCTCTCTCTCTCTCTCTCTCTCGCGTGTCTGCACGCAGCAGCGGTGCCCTTGCGTTCCCGCGAGGTTGTTGACACGTGCCGCAACCTCGGCTTCGCGCCGCGCAAGCTTTTTAGCGCCTCCTCCTCGACCGCCTGCCTTGCCGGCCTCCTCGCGCGCGCGCGAGCCCTGACGAAACTTCTTGCCTCAGCGTGCGACGAGTTCGGCGTGCCTCGCGCGCTAGCGCGCAAGGCCGGGACCAAGGTTGACCCCCCCCCCCCCCCTCACCACCACTGCGCCTGGCCTGCATGCTTGCTTGCTTGCCTTAGGGACTGGCTGGCCTACGTGTTGCCTCTTGCGCTGTGTTTGTTGCGACTGTTTCACAAAAGCTTTTCGCCGGTCGTCCGTCGACTACGATTTCGTGGCCGCCGGGATCTTGCGAAATGGCGCCGGGTTGCACGCGCGCCGAGTGAAAACGAGCGTGCGTCAGGGTGCGAGGGGGGGGGGGGGGGCGTGAAGCTATGGCCGGCGGAGGGGGCGAAACGAAAGTCGGCTTCGCGAATAACGGGACTCTGCCGACCCGTGTAGTCATTAGCGCGGTATGCGGCGCGTTAAATAAGTACCGACGTGTCGTTTGCGACTTATCTGTTTGTTTGTTACTGTTATTCTTATTTTGATGTAACGCCCGGAAGAGAGACCGGCAGGCGTCAGAACGTGTTATGTAATACTATGGGGTAGTTGGCAGTCCAAATCCACTCCCTGGCGACGATTGCGTCAGAATAGCAGGAGCACAAAGATATATATATATATATATATATATATATATATATATATAGCCTTATCGCTATACAATAACGTCAACAAATTTTGCTTTCTGTCGCGGCGTCACAATGTCGATGACGGCAGGTGTGGAATTTCGAGACCGGCTTATTTAGTATCACTTATAGTATACTTATAGTATCTAATTGAAACGTACGTGTTTCTGAACCTTTTGCCAAGTGTAATTCTTTTAATTGCGAGTAATGTACGGTAGAGTGTCTACGATATGGAAACTAAGTGTCAGGGCACCTTTATGTGGTCAAAATGTAATATATATATATATATATATATATATATATATATATATATATATATATATATATATATATATATATATATATATATATAGCTCATTTGAACCTGTCCAGAACTTCGTTGGATGCAATTGCTCGGCTCCAAAGAGGAGGAAGGGATAGACGGAAAGACCTGGAGGTTAGCCAATTCTCAGACCGGCTGGCTACCCTGTGCTGGGGAAAGGGGGTAAGGGATCTACTGGGGCTCGAAATGACCCTTACGCCGTATGGGACGACCAGATCACACGTTTACGGTGCGCCTTGGCAAACGTACTCGTGGTACGATGCGACTTCTGATACGGCGTGCTACGCGTCGGAAAGCGGGGACTTTCTCACGGGACACGTGTTGGGAAACAGCTCTCGCATACGATGTGCCACGGACTTTAGAGTGACGCCCACTGCGAAACGAAGACGGCGTGTTTTTTTTTTTTTGCGTTCCTGCTTTTTGTGGAGGACCGTTACTCGAGTGAGCAGTTCGGTGGTCGTCTGGCCGCGCGTACACGGGGCACTTGCGATCGCGATTCGAGCTCGATCGGCTCTAATCGTGATCGGAAAGCCGCCCTGTGATGAATGGGGGGTGTGAGTCTCACAGACTTCAAGTGCTGCATCCGCAACCTATAATGCCACAAAATAGTAAATTGGGCTAGTTGATTGATTTGTATCTTGATTTTTTTTCTTTCTCTTTTTTTCTCTTTCTTTCATTTTTCTTTTTATTGCTGCGCATGCGCGATCATCCCCCTTTTTTTTGTGCATGTACAGTTGTGCTGCCTCTCAGTAAATCTTTCAGTTGCGAGTAAGCGCTTCGTCCTGTTGTTTCTGTCGTGTATTGTGCATCGTGGCGCTTTAAATAAAATGTTATCAGCATCCTGAACGTATTGGCTGCTTTGGAGTAAGCGTCTGGAGGTGTGTACATAACCGATCGCCATGCGGAATCGCATACCACACGCAACCCGCATCTGGAGACAGACGGTATTGCGACTCGGGTGTCCAATTCGAACGCGCGGCCGGTATGCAAATGGCGGCTGCTCTGTCTGTTGAAACAAAATTACGCATAACCTATTGGTTAAAGTTTGTCGGATGCGCTGTTGTTGGTCCTGTGCGCGTCGCCAAGGTGTTTTAGAGGACGGCCGTGGCTTGAAATGTATACCGAAACAGTGTTGCTGTTCCGGAGGGAGGGCGCCCCCCCCCCCCCCCCCCCCCTTATTACGTTCTTTTTCTTTTTTTTTTTTGGCGCGGGGTGGTTGGCGTGACGGAACTCGGTGAAATGGTCCCGTTCGCCGTCGACAAGAAGAAATCGAGTGTGTTTTCTTTGTTGCGGCCGCTCCGGCTGTGTGGTGGAACGGTCGTCGTGTCATACGCGCCCAACCTCTTCTCTTTACCCGAGAACTGTGTCGTGCGTGCGTGCATGTATTCATCTTGCGGCGCGTCGCGCCGTTCCGTTTTCTCCGGGCTCCCGACTCTGCTGCTGCTGGCGTCGGTGGAGTTTCCCGACCGTTTCTTTCTTTCCTGTTTCCTTTTTTTTTTTCCTATCCGTTTTCCGGGGCCGCTATCCGCTCCTCGCTGCCTTTCTCGTCGTTCCGTTCTGGCCTCGCTTACTCGGTTCACTTGAGCCCGACACTATCCCATTTCTTGATCCCTTTGTTTGCTTGCTTTTAACGTTTTATCATTCCAACCGCTGTCTCTCGCTTTCATATGAGAAAATAGACGGGGAAGACGGTCGTTCGCTGTTTGTTTGCGGTGTGTCCCTTGGTGAATTCAGACCTAGGTTACGCTTTGACTTGTCTCGCGGGCTGTGGTATGCTGTGTGCAGTTCGAGGTTTTTAGTAGATTGTCAAATTGACGCTCCCGAGGCGCATTCGCAGCGCGAGACTTCGGCCAGGCGTGTGTATATGCTGCCGGCATGTGTGCGAGTGAATAGCTGTTGTTATCTGACCGACTGGGGATTGTGGGATGATATTAATCTCGGACACCAGCATACGGGGCGCTAAAAGCCAGCGAGTTGTTCCAAACAAGGGGGGCATCATCCTGCTTAGTAGCAGAAGCTGTAGCTTCGTTTAACGGGTCCAGTCTGAAGTCGGGCTGAGACTCTATGCTGCGTTTAACGTGCATCTTACCCGCCGCTAGCGTTTGCCTGAACGCGACGGTTGATGTTCGTCCCCACACGCCGACTCGACCCGACGTTATCGCGTTCATGTCAAGGTAAGCTCGCGTTGCTTCCCGGTGCTCGGTCTTAGGCGGCCTCTTCGGAATGTGGGATCCAGATGAGGAACTGCTTTGCGCGCTTGGAGACGCGCTTAAACGTTGAGGCAATAAGACGGTCGCAGTTTTTTGTCGTCTTTGGTGGCCTTGTTGCCTCGTTTTATTCGTCGTATAACGTTCTTGAAACGTACAGCCGACGAGATCGTATAAAGATGAACGGTAGTCTGTCGTAATTCTGCCGAGAGAGATCTCCCCTCCTCCTCATCTTCTAGAGCCCGCTTCTTCCTCGTTTCGTCGGTTAAACGCAAGACGCATCGCTTATTTCCTGTGTTCTGCACACCAGAGCGTGCGTGTTTTGCGGATGAATTTTCTTAATTGTGCCGTCCTGCTTTTCCGTCACCAAAACTGTGCTCGCTCGGAGTTCTCTCCCCCCCCCCCCCCACTTGTTCACTGACCGTGACGCACGAACTCAGTCACTCTCACTATCGCCCACTTACTCTCTGTCGGACAGGCAACAGGCAGACATTCGTTCTAGCTAGTGAGGAAGCGTACAAGAACATAATAGTGCTTCAGCCCGTACCTGCAAAATATAACGGGCTAGACAGACAGGAACAAACGAACCAACAAACAAACAAAGAGCCGACCAGGCTAGATTAGACGAGACGGGCGCCTGTGCCGACCTGTTCCGCTGCTCCGTGTACGGTATGCCGTACACGGAGCCACTGTTGTTGTTGAGAGCCTCTACAGCACCGCACGATAGCTGTGCGGGCGGCTTCCATTGGGAACGAGTTGCGTCGTACTCGAGTGCGCGCGCGCGCCTAGCGGGCGTTCTCTGCCCTGCACACAGGGGTGGTGCAAGGGTGGGGGAGGGCAGGGTGCTGTGTGCACGTCAGGGCGGTCAGTGGGACCCGTGCAGACGGCTACACCCGTAGGCTTAACCTGCGTGCCGTGTGTGTGTGTATGGTACGGGAGTCTGCAGAAGGGGAAGGCGGCACAGCTAAGGCACAGCTCGGCTTCTCTTTCGTCGCATAAGCGGAGAGCGCTCTCACCAGCGCCGCGATATCTGGACGGAAACTATTGTTCGGCCAGAATGCGGCGGCGGCACTTTCACGCGCATGCGTGGGAGATAGTGGGGAGAGAGGGAAGGGGGTAGCAGGGAGGAAGGGAGGAAGAGAAGGGGGGGGGGCGCAGTCTATATTTTTTATGAGACAGTATCCTGCGGAAGTGCATAGCAGAAGGAGGAGGTTGCGAAAGTACGAGGTGGTGGATCGGGCCGCCATCTTTTTTTTCTCCCGGCTTTCTTCTGCCTCTGTGTAAACAGCATAAATGAACATTGTCGGAGCATCCCCCCGTGACGTCGACAACACGTGACCTGTTTGGTGGGCGCATAAGCGGGAGACTCAATAGGGTGTTAGTAGTCGCTCAGTTTCCACCAGAAATTACTAGAGGGAACTTTGAAGATGCGATCGTTCGGTTGCCACGGGAATGGTAGGGTAGTGCGCGGCCTTGTCTACATAATTTTCGTGCTTGTGACTTCAGACGGTTGTTGCGGTGTTATTTGTCACGCTGCGTACCTTTGTGAAATTCCAAGCAATTATAGTTGCGTAAGCGCACGAATGCATTTCTGTACCGATGCGTAACCATTGCGAATTGTTTTGTTTGAAGGCGATGCAGTTTGGAAAGTCGCAAAGCCGTCCGAAGCTGTAGAAGTTTATACCAGTCGTCATTTCCACGCTGGCCAAGACACAGCGCTTGCAGCAACCGTAGACATTATCGCCACTAATTAAAACACTCACATACACGCTAACGTCTGATGCGCAGTTCCTCTCAGATGCGTTGCTTTACCAGCTAGCTCTGGTTCAGACACTAACGCCGCATTTCCGTTTGCGGCCTTGCGTATCGGAAACTCAATGAAGTCGATTCATGGCCTCCGAGATCTCGGAGGCCACGACGTCATCAAACGCGAACCGGGAAGTGTGAAGCTAAAGAAAGGAACTCGAGGGGAAACGCGCGACGGGGGCGCATTTGGCGAGCGTTGCTCCGATTGAAAGGTTGCTTCCTGTACTGCTTCTGCGTCACCGGCGCCAGCCAGCCGCGTCTAGCGATTGTTTTTCCTTTTTTCTTGCCGCCTTGCGGCAGCGGCGGAGATGTTTTGCGCTGGTCTCGCTCGTCGTGTCTCGTCCTTGGTACTTTGTGGTTGCATGTGTTTGCGCTGTTACAATTTTTATGTCGTTTCGATGCTTGGTAAAGCGTGCGTTACTTGTCGAGCTCTTGTCAGATCAGTGGCCGTGCGTGGCGTGTTCTGTGATGTGTGTGTGTGTGTGTGTGTGTGTGTGTGTGTGTGTATATCATCGAAGAGGCAGGACGTGTGTCGAGTGAGCTCCTGATCACTTTGCAGCCTGGTGCACGCGCTCTAAATCGTGGATTCGGGGCTTCAAAGAGGTGCGACGTATAATGCTAACGCATTTACCGCTAAACCGCCACTGATTCGCGAAAACTTTGTGTTTGTGTGTGTGTGTATGTATGTATGTATGTATGTATGTATGTATGTATGTATGTATGTATGTATGTATCGTGGAAGAGGCAGGACGTGTGTCGAGTGAGCTCCTGATCACTTTGCAGTACGGGTACACGGAGTACGGGTACGCGTCTCGGAGTCCGTACTCGTGTGACGAAGGGCCGACCAGCCACACGATAGCGCACGAGTAGTGCGCGCTTCGTTGCGCATAGCACAGTGCTGCTAGGTCACCCTCAGCGGAAACGTTCGTGCTTGCGGTTTGAGAATAGTTCATTCTTAACTTCGTCATGATCATCTTTATTTTCTGTTTAATTCATCTACGTTAAGGGTACTGCATTGTTTTCAAGTTGAGTAGCTCGCGTCGTTTGTATGTAGGCGTCGTTATAACCCGTTCCGCAAGTTTTACGTGCCGTCTGTACGTGACGTCGGGTGCACACGCTGCAATTTCCGTCCGCGTGCGCTCAAAATCGGCGGCCTCCGAAATCGGGTGGCGCGCGCTATTGAACTACATCGCGTGTCGTCCGATCTCGGAGGCTGTGGTAGGACAGACGCGCGCGGCCTCGCAGACGTCTGACGCGTAGCCAGGCGCGCACGTTATGTACACCCGTGTAGTTAAGCCTTAAGCCTTGTTTAAATGAGGGCGCCCTGCGCATCGAAAACGCATTCGTTGCGCTGTTGGGTTAGCTGGCGTACTGCTGACACTTTCTCCGTAAGAGATTAAAATGTTCCAAATGTCAGTTATCGAGTACAACTGAACTAACGCATCGTTTGGCTCTATCCCCCGTTTCAAAGGAAAACGACGGATTCCCATGGGCACCGTCTCGACTAACTTAAGATGCTCAGTTCTTTAAGGACCTCCTAATTCCGTCATACCGACCCGACTATGCAAACGCAGTCTGGCGCGCTCTTTTACATTTCATCTCGCCCCCCTTGTAGTAACCCTGTCATTTTCTTCCCGTAAACCACCGTAACCCTTTCCCTTGCCTCTTTTTTAGAGCCCCGCTTTCTTCTTTGCTTAAAAAGCGTTTGAAACAGAAACATTCATATATGATGGCAGGTTGAATATGGTAGAAAGTCCGAGATATCCGCATAAAGCCGACCAGGGAGTTTTTTTTTTTTTTAAACCTCCTTGAAGTTGACGACACGGGTCGCTTATGCTCTATATAGCAGCATATAGCGGTATAACCCGTCGCAAACAACCGAAAGGGACATTTTCAAACGTGCCCTAAAAACGTTTTATGCACATTCGTGGTAGAAAGTTAATTATGGGTTCGTTAATTGATAAATAATAATTACTCCAATAATAATAACAAAAATGACATACTGGATGCTTCTTCATAAAGCCGCCAACAACATAAGTTGGTTTGAACCGCACGGAAAGCTTCTGTCTTTTTCTTTCTTTTCTTTTTTAACCTGATCCGTGCTGGGACAACCGGCATACTGCGTTCTTTGCGTGCATTAGACGTGGTGGGAGCGTCAGATGTTTTTTTATAAATCTTTTTTTCCCCCTCCTGTTCGTAGAGCCCCAGACTCTTGCTGCTGTTGATAATCTGCCAGAGTCGCGCGGGAAAGCTGCAGCTGTCCTTTACACGAGACGAAATGCACCTTATATCGCACCGGGCGGTCGTGACCGCTCTATTTATCTTGTTTTTATTATTATTACTATTATAATTTATTACGCGTGTGTCGCACACATCGCAGGCTGGCACGCTGCTGTGAGTAAGCGCGATGCTCTAGTCCAGTGAGCGGCAGCAGGAGCAGACGGCACGCGCCTGCACTAGATCGCAAGGGTGGGTCCGGCCACACTGGGTCCGGGTAATGAAAAGTACATGCAAACAAAACAAGTGAGAGAAAAAAAGAAGGAACAACAATCAAGCGTAACGTTGCCTAACATAACGAGACCAGATATTATATAATAAAAACTTAAATGTATCACTGTCGCGAACTCTATAGCAGCGCCATCTTCGCGGTACAATCAGTGTGTCGTCTGCTTTCTCGTCGTTTCTCTTCACGTGCGGCCGCCATTGCCCCCTCTGTTCTATTTAATGCCAGCGGACTGGCGCCAGAACCGAGTGTCGCTTAGAGGTCAACTGCAACGAGATTCTGGACCTCGCAAAAAAGGCTAGTTTCAGATAGTGCGGATAAACGGAGCAGTCTCCGTGCGAGATTTTACGTTTGAAATACGGGTTACCAGAAGCACGCAACACTTGACGTTTTCGATACCGAAACTGGAAAAAAAAAAAAAAAAAAAAAAATCTTCCACGCCCTGCTGGAATCAATGTTCTGCGAAGCATTTTGCTGGTGGCTGGCTCTTTTGCATCGTCTGGGGTTCCGCAGAGGGTTTACCAAATGGACCAACGTGTTTACGTAATGCGAGCACTTGTCGTTTTGCTGCTGTCCCTACACACGACGACGACTGTGAAGACGATCATATGACTGCGCCGGCACGGTTCGGCCGTTAGAGGCGAGCTTACCTCATGCCGAGTGTTGGGTTCCACGTGGGTGCTGGACTCGGAACGCGCAACTCCTCGGCATGACCCCCGAGATCGGCGCCGCCCGCATATTCCTGCGGTTTGTTGAAAAAAATCTTGGAAGCCGCGTGCTGCGACTCGGGTCGTATCCGTTAACAACCAGGTGCACTCGTCGTCTGTTTGGGTGCTGCTTGAAGGCTTCTAAAAGCAAATAACACGATTACCAGCCTCGCAGCTTTTGTCGAGACTGCTTCAGTGGTATAGACTGCTAATTTGTATTAAATTTAGCCAAAGTAAAATTTCGTTGCGGTTGGCTTTTAGCGTTCGGCTCGGGGAAGCTATAATGTTCCAATCTGGATAGTGATCCGATCGCTCGCATTTACCTCCGCATTGCATGCTCAAAGGAGGTTATTCAAATGTTCATCACCTCGTGTGGTATAGCGAAGGACTCGGAAGGAATTCCGGGATATATATATATATATATATATATATATATATATATATATATATATATATATATATATAAAGTATAACCTCCCATATACCGCATGTCACCTATAGCATGTCGTGGCATATATCATACATATACCTGACTGTGTGAGTATATACGGTACCTCACGGCGACGCTGACGCCGACGGCGGCAAAATTCACTTGGAGTGTCCATATGCTAATAGCTATCGCAACAAAACGAAACTATGGGAGTCTCTCCAATAAGCGCGCTGCCCGGCGCATGCGGGCTTCTGTTACCCATGGAAAAATTTCGGCGAATCCTCGGTTGCTAGTGGGCGTCTGTCTCGTCCGCCTGACCCCCCTCTCGACAGTTTTATCCCGTCAGCATGCAATTATCAACGTGCAACACCAGCTAGCCCAGCAGTCTACAGTCCTCTGTAATCTCGCCATTAATCAGGACAGTTGCGCCACGGAACCCTATTCCGGTGCGCGCTCATATTGCCTTCGTACGCTTCGCATCTTCGGCAGTGCTCTCTCTCTCTCTCTCTCTCTCCCCACTCGTTTCCTTCCCCCTGCCTCCCCCCCCTCTCTCTGTGCTCCGTATCTTTGCGAACCGAGCCGGAGCGTTACAGGCACCAGTTGAATGCGACTTTGCTGCGTTGTCGCTGACACCGCACGGCACGCCGCCCGCGAACTTTCCAAAGCGGGCGCGCGCGCTCGTCGCGAGCGATTGGCGCGGTCCGCACTGCGCTTGACCACCACTTGTCGCGTCCAGCCGCGCTTTTCGCCCCCCTTTGTTGTCTGGCTTGTGTTTCGCGCTCCTGTTTCTTTTGTTCGGCTCTCTGTCGTTTTGTGCTTTCTTGCGAGCTCGGTCGGTCCGCGTCGTCGGCTGCGCGTTGTCGTGTACTCCTCGTCCTGCAGCTGTGTCGTTGCGTCTGCTGCGGGCGCCAAACGAAGCGAAGCGCGCGCGCTCGTCCTTTCTTTCTTTCTTTCTTTCTTTCTTTTTCTTTCTTGTAGCGACTGATCTGCCAAGAAAAGGGGCGCGTCGCGACTTTGGTCGACGGCGAACCGTTAATTGCTTTTCTTTTTTTCTTCTCTGGCTGCAGCCACAGAACCGGCGCGCGCGCTCGTGTCTCTGGTGGTGTTGTGCTTGGCGAGTTGGGAAACTGGGTCGCGTTCGTTGCGAACTGTGGTTGTGTGTGTGTGTTAGGTTTTGTACGCTCCAGTCTTATGTAGTTTCGCGCTGATATGGCGTGCGCGATCCTGAAGCATGCAGTGGAAGCATACTTACAGAGAGAGAGAGAGAGAGAGCGTAGCAAAACTTTAATCAAAAGCTTGCAAGGAGTCACTGCTGCCTTGGCGTCAAAGCCAATTTGGTACGGCTCCACTACGTCGACGCCCGTGTACAGGGCTATCTTTGTCTTTCTTTCTTTCTTTCTCGTGCGCAGTATGCGTCCTTCGCATACTTTTCGTATCGCTTCAGCGATGAATATTAGCGACGTTATCGCTCTTTTTTTTTTTTCGCATCCACTTATAGGGACTCGTATGCAAGCGGATATATAGCCGGGAGCAGGAGGAGGGCTGTCAGGCTCTCTTTGCGACCCACTGAAACGAACCCTCAATCACCCCCCACTCTCCCTTCCCCCATAACGCTGTATATATATATCGCAGACAGACCTCGACGTATAGTTATAATTAGTCGAGCGTTGGCGCAATCGATCGCCGGTTGGCGCTAATGGTTCCATTTGCGTCACACCTTGTCGAGAGCAGTTATAACGGGCCGACAAGGAGCGTTGCTGCAAAGTGAAGCAGAGAGGCTCGCACACGTATAAGTTTTAGTCCGTCTGCGTGCGTATTGCAGTTCGCGGAATACTTCGTGTGCACGACGTGAGCATCAGAGCTGGTAGCGACACCTTGGGCTCGTTTGTTTGAATCACAAAGCGTCAGAAACGTTTCTGTGTTTCCTGCCGACCACGCCGAAGGAAAAGAGCCGCTGTAACATTGATGGTTATATCGGCAGCTGCCACCTGTAGCTATAGTATATTATAAGCTGTATGGCTCGACTCGATGACGCAAGATGGCGTCTCGAGCGCTTCTGTTGACGTGTACGTTTCCTGCATTCCGTACGCGGCACTATGGAGCTTTTAGCTCGTGCATAAACGTATTACTATTTAAGGGTATATATAACATACGCGTCATGTAGACGTTAGATGCAACAATTAATGGTGGTACCAGCGCATCTCGTGGTGCCAAGTTGAACCATGGGCGTACGAAAAAATATTGTAGCTACGGGCTTTGTGCTACGGAACTCCTGACGTAAAGGCTTCGTTAACAGCGCACTAATAATTTTATATAGACTTCTCATAGTTTTCCTTCGGCGAGCACAGCATGAATAATAATAAAAAAGAAAGAACTTTCTGACGCTTTGTGGCTGCAAAAACCGCCACAAGGTGACGCTTCCAGCGCTGGTGGTGCTACTCACGTCTCCCGTGTTTCGGTATCTCCTGAGCTGCAATATGCTCCCTAATACGTACAATACATCGCAGCTTACATGCGGCAGGCAGGCGCCGACCTTGCGCGTAAAATATAACGCCCCGTTTATTTTACGCCCGAACTCGCGCATCTCCGCGCCGAATTCTGCTGGTACTGCCCTGACACAACCCCGGTGCAGTTGCCGAATTGGGAGACAGCACGGGTGAACGACAAGCTCGATGTGGAACCGAGTCGCGCCTTGTATACGTGAACTTGCGTACGTACGATATGTACCGTACACGAAACGGCGGTCGCACACAAACGCCGCTGCCGGGCGTTATACTGTCGCCGCAAGACGCCAGTGCCGCAGAATGTCGCGCGCGGCCTTTGTTGGCTGCGGCGCCATGCGGCCGATGTCTTCTTGACGGCCGTCTTTTGTCCTTTCAGGTGGCCTCCGACTCCCCCCTGACGTCGGTGCCTACCCGGGCCAGCTCCGGTGAGTGCGCACCGATGCCGCGACTTCGCAAGCAAAGGAGGCGATGCGATGTATACGATGCCCAGAATGGAAGTGATCTGTATACTCCACCTCGACAGTAGTTCGCAGCACTGTGGAAGCTGCAGGACTCCTTAGCCAATAGGAAGGCAGAATGCGCCCCCCCCCCCCCCCCGCCTCGATATGTGTTTGTCCGCGCCGCGTCGTCTGCTCGCTCGCTGCTGAAGTCGCGGTATATACGACGTGTACATGCGCAAAGGTCATAACGTGTCACGTATCGCTGTAACGTACCGCGTTGCAAGGAAAAACAGACGAAACTATCTTGTCTTGCCATTAGTGTGACATTTACGCCCGGAATTGTATTACGCTGCGCCAATGGTATTACGCTGCGCCAAGGACACAGCTTTAGCGTGTCCGGTATTCGGGTAAATGCAAGAGTGGACTGGGCGTTTTACCGGATGAATGGATGCGCAAACGCGAAAGGCCTGCACGTCGCGGCCACCTGGTGGCGCAGAGCTCAATCAGACTAACATAGAGATAATATTGCAGTAACGAAGTGTATTCTACTTCGCTGCTGGTGCAAATTATCGGGAGTGGCGTAATCGTGTCGCGGCCGAAAAATTAACACCAGCATCAAAGTGAAATACACTTGATTTTTGCAATAGTATTTGTGTTTGTCTGTTTGTCTGGTTGAGCTCAGCGCCGCCAGGTGGCTGCATCATGCAGGCCGTTCGGGTTTGCGCATCCACTCATCCTGTAAAACGCCCAGTCCGCTTGCGTTTACCCGGCGGTTTACTTCGGCGGCGCTGCAAACGACTTGTGAGGTGGGGTGTAGTTCACTGCAGTACAAGAGAGGCTATATATAGGCAAGGTCATCAGACGCGTACGCCGTCTTCACGCTATCCTTTTTCACTGTCGTACCTTTCAACTCCCGAAGTTTCTGTAAAGACGAATTCGTCGATCTGCAACCATGCCATTGAAAGTCTTCCAAATTGTAAGAGGACACCATTGGGGTACCTTCTTCGCGCTATCATTTTTTTTTTGTCTAGTTGAGGCAGGCGAAATCTGCAACAGTAAAAGCGCTGAACGAAGCACCGTGAATTAAAGGACAATTGCGTTTCTGGTCAGTCTCTGCTGTTTCACGTTTGCCGCTGGCTGTGGGCTGCACCCGAAAAGTAAATCATCGCTAATAAAGTGCGTGTGTGTTCCACAAAAAGTGTGTACTGAGGGCAGACCTAAAAAAAAAAGTGCCATTTCTCTCTCCACTCTTCAGGTGCTGTGTCTGAGTTAATTTGGCGAATTTTAAAGCTCATATTTTGACAGGTATGCAACCACTCCCAGACACGCACATGTCGAGCACGTACGCCCGCGTGTGGTCGTCCTATTCCCAATGCACCCTGCATGTTGACACTTGAGGAAACCAGCGAAAAAAGAAACCGAGACGCAAACGCGACAGAAAAGAAGAGACACCGCGACGCTGGTTCGCTGGTTTTCTCAAGGGTCGGCACGAACAAATACCGGCCCAGCAAGCGGCACTTCTACGCCCTGCATGCCTCGTGGAAGGCGCCTACTGTACCGGGCGGCCCGAAACGCTTTGCGAGTCGGCTTTGTCGGGACTGATAATTCATGCGTCGGGCCTCGTACACACGCGAGATATCGGGTCGGACTGAACTAGGTGCCTTGTATGCAGGGCCGAACCACCTTTGGAAGCAGGCTCTTGTCTTAATGCTGAGACAGCCCATTGTGGACAAGTTTCTTTTTTTTCGTCTAGGAGGTGTTGCCTGGGAAGAGGCCATAATCGAGGAGCTGTTGACCGAGCATGCTCACTTGCCAAGAGCTTATCGAAAGTTTCAAGACGCGAATCGGAAAGTGTCGTCAATCGCCACGTCCAAGGCCCCTCCACCCCTCCTCCGTTGTTGTGTCAGCGGGATATTTACGAACCCATAAAGCTCTCTCAAGTTGGCGGCTATACGCAGTTTATTATTATTATTATTATTATTATTATTATTATTATTATTATTATTATTATTATTATTATTATTATTTCGGCTTTGCTTTCGTCTAAGTCCAGCACTTGTGGGTCGCATCGCAGGCACCCCTCGTCAGATGTCTGCTGCGGTCTATATGCCTACCATACGGCGGTGTCTCGCCCTTTACAGAGAGCCTCCACGTCGCCGTTGTCGTCGTCTTCGTTGCGTTTTCTTAGCCACCCGGTCCCGTTTCCCGGCATTCCGGGGTCGGTCGGGCCTGTGCGCGCGCCGTCTATTTAGAGCTCGGGCGCGCGTGTGTCTGACGCGTGGCTTTTGTGCTTCTCGGTGCCTCGTCGGCGGTTTCCCGAACGTGCGCGCTTGTCTGTGGAACCTGCATTGCCTGGCGCGCGCCGGCTCTGGTGCGACTTTGACTGCGGCAAGCCGTGCGTGTCTGGCTGCTCGGATTCCTTCCTTCCTTCCTGCCTCGGGAAGTGCCGCTTCCGTATCGGGGTCAGCGGGCTGCCACGCGATTTCCTCGAAGCCGTTTGGGAAAAAAGAAGAGAAAGTTCCTTTACTTCTTCTTCTTTGACCAACTCGCCGCATCTCTTGCGGGCGCGTCGAATTCGTTCGTGAACAGTAGCAAAATCGCTTCTTTGGGAATTTGCAGGACGAAGACGTTTCCTGAAGGGGGGGGGGGGGGGGGGGGGAAGAGAGTAAATCAAAGAACCCGTTAGATGTAATGTCCACTATCCCATTTACAGGTCGGTGTGCCTTTAAGGGGATAACCGTGAGACTACATTATTTGATCTGGTTTAATGTGGGAATTCATTCTTTTGTTACGCGCAACAGAGGTCCGCTTACTTGAACTATGTCGGTCAGCATGCGAGGGTTATATTTAAGCCCGTTCGTCGGCAATTGCATTCGGCGCGCATATAACTTTCGTTCGATACATGTCGTCGTCAATGCGACCGCGGTGCCCCATCAATCAAACCCATTTTCACTATTCGCTCTTAATAGTAATGGCGGATAGCGCTAACTGTAACACAAGTTGCGCAAAATAAATTTTACAACACCCGTTGTGTGACTGCCCTTCAGACGAAGATCGGATGCTTGCCAGATGCTTGCCCTGGAGCCTTTCAGGGCAATTAGATCACAGGCCTCTTACACAAGAAAAGACAGTGGAACTTCGACGTCTCGTGCGCCTGTAATGTGCAAACAAACAAAAGTAGCTGCCGTGTTTCATGAGATCTACCAGCCTATTTTACGCCATTCGGGTCTCGTGGGCATCCTTCGGTCTTTTGTTAGTCCTCTGGACTTGATTATTTTATTCCCGGTTACTATTATATGTCTATATGCATTCTTCTTAGCTTCCTGTATTATTTTCCTCTTCATGGCCACCCCCAACTCCTCATTTGAACTAGCAAGCCCTGTACATTAGCAAGGCTGACATCTTTTAAGTTCCCATTAAACTGTCTGTCTGTCTGTCTGTCTGTCTGTCTGTCTGTCTGTCTGTCTGTCTGTCTGTCTGTCTGTCTGTCTGTCTGTCTGTCTGTCTGGTCTGGTCTGGTCTGGTCTGGTCTGGTCTGGTCTGGTCTGGTCTGGTCTGGTCTGTCTGTCTGTCTGTCTGTCTGTCTGGTCTGGTCTGGTCTGGTCTGTCTGTCTGTCTGTCTGTCTGTCTGTCTGTCTGTCTGTCTGTCTGTCTGTCTGTCTGTGTCTCTCTCTCTCCCCCTCCAGCCCGCCCGAATAACATCACGTAACAGACTATAATGATGAATTCTCCAGCGTGTGTGCGCATGCGTGTTAAGAATATTTTTTTCCCACTCCTCCTACTCTTCGATAGTCTCCTATCCCAGAGCAGTGTAGCCAACCGGGGGTCATCTTGGTTAATATCCCTGCCCTTCTCTCTCTCTCGCTCGCTCCCCACTAAACTCGCGAGTGCGGAAGAAGGTCGCGACGGTCGACACGGAAAACGATGGCACACAGCGCACACGCCTTTCTTTCTTTTTTTCGTTTTAATACCGGATCTGTATATGTGGCGCGGTCGCGAGCCGTACCACGAGGTGGCAGATTGCTCCGAGGCAGCCAGCCTTGACTATAGCGTGACGTCATCTGAAGGAGCGTGCCGCACATCCTTTATGCGCGAAGTGTTGACTCTCACGAAACGCGCGCGCGACACGTTGCGACACCTCTGCTCCGGCCGCACCCAGATACGCTAGAGCGCCGTCGCGGTTTCCTCTTTATTATTTTTTTTTGTGTTAGCACTTTTTTTTTTTCTTTCTTTCACCGCTCGTGATCGTACTTCCTTCGACGTTTTACTCGAGATACAGCCTTTATCGAGAACTGACTTCGGTTAGGTTAGGTTAGCGTTGATATTGGAAATCAGCCCGCCCTTGCGAACCACCGGAACTGACCGGGCTTGGTGCAAACTGAAGTTTGTAAAATTTGCTTTTACCCTTGTCTTGTGGCATCAGTTGAAAGTTGGTTGAGTGCACTCAAAAGGCATCTATGGATATATAGAGTCTAGTTTGAGCGGGTGAATATCGGCGCGAAGTCAGCTGGAAGTTCCAGATGCATATTTTTTCGAGAGTTCGTAATGAGAGAGACACTTGTTGTCGAAGGTCTCAAGTGAGGTTGAAGAATAACAATTGACGGACATGGCCGAACTCAGCTGACCGGTAAAACTGCGGGGCGATGCCTGCTTTTAGACTTGTCTGGTGGCATCAGTTGGAGATAGTTTAAGTTCTTATTGAGTGCACTTAACAGGGCGTCTAGTTATGGTCGTTGGAGTTCAGGTCAACTCCATGAAAACCAGGGAGAAGTCAATTGAAACTCCAGATTCATCGTTTGTCAAGAGTTCGCAATGTTTCACTCGTTGTCCAAGGTCCGAACGGAGGTCGAAGATTAATCCCAACAGATATGCCGAACTCAGCTGACCGGTAAAAACTGCAAGACGTCTGCCCCTTCTGTCAGGTGGCGTCTGCAGAAGAGCGTCTTGACTCCTGATATGTGCTCAATATGCATTCACTTGAAGTTTAGCTGTGTCAATAGATTCAGCACGGAGTCATGTGACACTCCATATACGCCTTCGTCGAGAGTTCGTAAGGGGACACTCCGCCGAAGGTTAGAACTGAAGTAAGAAAGGAACTTTTACAGACACAGGTAACTTCGACTGAGTGGAAAATTTATTGTGCAATACTTTCAATTGTCTTACGGTCTCTTTAGTAGATCGTTGGACTTCCTACTTACTTGAACGAGCTCAGTAGGCATTGACGGCTATTTAGTAATGTAACTGCCCCTGTAGAAGGTTGGAACTGAGATGAGAAATTAGCCCTTGCCGATGAGAGGAAGTTGGCCGAGTAAAAATTGAAAGTTTACTGCGCAAATTTCGGTCTACCTTTCGCTCGATGGCGTGCGTAGAAGATTATTCGCGTGTCCTTTCTTTCTTTTTTTTTATTACTGAGCGTACTCAACAGGCAGGTATAATCGTTTCTATTTTAAATCGACTCGTAAAGTGAGCGCGACATCAGCCGAAACTTGACGTACATCCTTTGTCGAAGGTTAGGTGATGGGACAGGCTTCCTCAAAAAGTTGAAGTGAGAAATTAGCCCTTAAACGACCAGAGGAGATTAGCGGTGTCTTTCTTTTATGGAAATCAAGGCTCCTGTCTCAGCGATAGTAGCCTTTCTTCTCCTTCTTCTTTCCTTTTATCTTTCCTTCCTTCCTTTTTTTTTCACCGGTGACACTGCTGGCTATGGCACTGTGTTGCTGAGGACAAGGTTGCAGGTTCGACACGCGGTGGCCGTATTTCGACGGGGCCGCGAAAGGCACAAACATTCGTGTGCTTGATATAAGTGGACGATAAAGAACACTAGGTGGTCACAATTGATCCGTACCCTTAAGCAAATCATACACGACATTCATTTACATTTCAACAGAAAGTCTGCCGAGGCGACAAATTTCATTAGAAACGTAACAGAATTCTTATATAACATCTTGTAGGGTCCTTCATAACCCACTGTACGGTTTGGGGACGTCAAACACCCCAGTGCTTTCTTTTCCTTTTCGTTTTCTTTTCTTCATTCGTTACCGAATTTTTTTGACATAAAAATTGTAACAGCGCAAAGACATGCAATCACAAAGTACCAAGGACGAGACACAAGCGCTGTGCTTGTTACTTTGTGGTTGCATGTGTTTGCGCTGTTACAGTTTTTATGTCAAGTATGCACCAACTCGCCCAGAAAGAAGTTTTAATGAAGTTACCGAATTTCTTACCGAATTTCTTACCGAATGCGCTCAGAGTCACAGCTGGGTCATTTCTCGCGCCTAAATGACGTCGTCGGCAAACTCAAGTGTCACTTCGATCCCGTGTGCTGCTTGCTACACGCGGGAAAGTGTCACTTTGGAATCGATGACAATGAGAGCGAGTTAGATAAGCGTGTACTCGCTTTGCGCGTGCGTTATTTTCGGGCAGAATGCTCGCAGGAAATGCGCTGCTTCTTTTTCTGCTGCCGTTCTCGCAAATTGAATTTCTCTTCCTCTCACGTTCTTTTTCTCTTTGCCGCGTAAGAGAAAGCGTACGCGTCGTGGCACGGTCGCGTTCTTGTTGCTCCCGCGCATTCGGGTCGTCGACTCGGCCGGCTTCGCTCTTCTTCTTCTTCCAAGCCCGGCTGTGCCTTCCGCGTTTCCCCGACGAGATTAGAAACGTCAGTCGGTGGCCATTTGCATGCGCGTGCCCGCGAGAGAGAGAGAGAGAGAGAGCGGGCCGGCCGGTCCCGAAGGCAGCCCCGTGGACCGGCGATACTTTTGTCGAAATCGTGCCGCTTTGCTTTCTTGTCCTTTTTTATTTTGGACTCTGCGTGCGCAGTTCGCGTGTGTATATTCTATACATGCATATACTGATGTGGGTCGCTTGTTTGCTTGAGTGTATTTCGAGCGTTCGGCCTTCCTTCTCGGGCGCGTGCACCCCCGAGCCAATTAAAAGGAAAGGGGATTGAGTGTGTTAAACGCGTCGGCCACGGGACTGTTTTAGGTGTTGGGCCTTTCGAGGAACGAAGAGACCGAACCTCCACCGGGAGCCTCTTTTCGAAGGGAAAAAAAAAAAAAAAGAGAGATGCTGCGCGAACCTTCTTTTTTTTTCTTCTCCCACCATCCAAGCCATCGAAATGCATGCTTCCCGAAGTGTCAGCACTATGAGGGCCAAACGAAAAAAAAAAAGCACTGCTGTATACTCAGATTTGCGTGCACCTAAATAACCCCTGGTGGTCGAAATTCATAATCAGATCGTGGTTTTGGGCACGTAATGTCGCGGATGTTTACGGCGAAGCTGTATATGGCTAGGGATCCATGTATTTTTCGCGTTTGTGCGTAAACAGTAAAAAAGGTGAGCTTGGGCCAATCGCGAAGATGAAACAGGCTTCACGCACTCCGCCAATAATAATAATAATAATAATAATAATAATAATAATAATAATAATAATAATAATAATAATAATAATAATAATAATAATAATAGTATTAATAATAATAATAATAATAACAATAATAATAATAATACATGAAAAAATAAATCAAGTTGCATTTATTCAAGTCGACGCGTACACTGGAATCTGTCTGTGAACAGCACAGGGACCCACGAGCAGGAAGCATTGCCGTATAGGCAAAGTACAAAATGTACGCACGGCGGTACACCCTTAACTCGCAAGAAGACAATGCCACCTACTCTGCGGGTGTCTGTGCCCCACAATCTAAAGACGGAATTGCGACATCCACTGTGTGTATATCTCCAGGCACACCCAAGTGTGATATCGAGAAGTTCATGACCACGCACTTTGCAAACCCGTGATGACACTACCCTTGTGATCATCGTTGGAGACTTCAGTTTAGGCATTTCAAAACCGGACAAAAATGGTTCGCTCACTCTGTGCTAGTAGAGTTCGGTTTGAAGTGTCACGCGAATCCAAGTCACCCAACCACTCAAGAACGGTTGTGTATAGATCTAACTTCGGTCAATAATCTAAGTTTGTAGCCGAACCAATCTGTGTATACACAGTAATCACAGCGCTATCGTCACTACCATTACCAAGTGATGAAAATGAATACATGTACCCGTGTCTAACACTGGGTGATGTGCTACAACTTCGCTGGTCATCCACCTTCACAGAGTGGAATGGTTCCTCAAATTTTTTTTTTACCTTCAACACTGTTAATAGCGGGAGCTCGGCCATCTTGCTTAGGGCGAGTTAGATACGTGGGAAAGCCTGTTTCACGGAATTTCGCGTATCGTATATAGATAGCTTGCACGTGACGTCACGGACGCACATTCTCAGAGTGCCAGTCGTCCAACGTGGCGGCTAGGATGTGTTTGTAGTGTGTCATATTCACTGCCATGGGTACTAACCGGCTGCAATGTTACAGACGTGGTCGGAATGCTGCTGGCGTCTGTGCAAAAAAAAAAAAAAAAAGAAGATAAATAAGAACAATGGCAGAAACGACCGAAGCATCGCGCGAGACGCCAACAGACGCAGCTCCTCACCTTGCTGGTCCTCCGACATGGCGGTCAGAGACGACGGTTGGTGCAAGCTTACACCCAAATTGGCCTGCCCTCTTTAGTGTCCCTTTCGCGTAAACTAAGTTACACCCTTATTAAGGGTCCACATGAGTGTATATCGGTCCATAACTCACGCCCTCACACCCATAAGGGTGTAATGGTGCAAGTTAGAGATCGGTTTACGCCCTTATGTACCCTTAAGGGTGTGTATTACTTTACAGCGCACAGGGCCATCGCGACGGGCGTCAATCAATGCGCGATGATGAGGAAAAGGTCGAGAGGAGCTCCGCGGTGAGCCATCATCTCGGCTGTTGCGCTGGCGGGGCCACGTGCCATTGACCTTGACCCCCTCCCCCCGCTCCTCCCAGCGACGGGACGGCTCTGCTGACGTCAGCGTTTCGGGGAAACTCCCCGACCACTCTAATCGGGGGTGTGTTCCTCGACGGGGTGTTCGCGGCCGACCGACGGACCGGCCAGCTTTACCCCGCGACCCGCTTTTATTTTCTGCCTTGGCTTCGGCTTGGCTCTGTACTTTCTTTTTTTGGCCGCTCGTGAGCTTAACGGGGCGCGTCGGCTCGCGCGCTCACTCGCTTCCGCGTCCATGTACAGATGGCGAACACGATGTAGCGCCGCCGCCGTCGCTTCGCATTCGCATCGCTGTACTCTTGCTCGATACGCAGCGGGTAACGGTACAAAGGCTATAGAGAGACGTTTCTCGCTGCACCGTAAACTACGCCCCTCAGTGCGCGTAAGGGTGTAAAAATCGGGTATATGACTCGCAGTCACGCGCAAGTGCGCGTAAGGGTGTAAATCGACCTATAAGGGTGTTAGAGACCCATTTTACACCCTTGTGATTAAAGATGTCAGTTAGGTTAGTGTGCACCCTTTCGCGACCCCCCCCCTTTCCGCCCCCCAAAACATGTGCGTCGCATACGAAAGAAAAAGAGAATAATACAGGTATGCGTCATCTACGTGATTCGAACTGAGTACCATGCTTCTGTGTCGCAAAATACGACTCCATCCATTGCGTGGAAGGCGTCGCATTTATAAACTAATTTATCATCGTTGAGGAAGTAGTAGTATTCGTAGTAGTAGTTGTAGTAACACCTGTTTATGCGACCAGTGGCCATGGCACACAGATTTGCGCCCGTGTGACCGAAGCGTGTATAGATAGAGCTTTCGCGTGCTGTATTAGACGCGCCGCGAGTCACGCGAATAATGCGTGACTCCAGGTGTGCCGCTACGGCCTCAAGTAGTGGCTGTAGTGCTATGTGAACTAGTTATTCCGTAGAAGGCGTTCCAAATAAAAGAAAAAAAAAGGCGTCTGGACTGCCAGTCGCGAGGACCGAGATTTCTATGACCGCACTTCGAGACTTCTTGCAGTGGCTTCGTTCGCGCTTGGGCATAGTTCGATGTTTTTTGACCGCAATTGCGCGCAGATGTTTTTTTAAAGCGAAAGCTTTACTGGCGGCGAACTTGCGATTTCACCGTGGCCGTGCTCCGAGTAGGCACATGACGTCACACCGCGTTCCTCGTCACACCGCGTTCCTTGTCGTTGCGCTCGCCTCCGCTCGCTTCGCCAGCTGCGTCGCATGCCTGATAACATGTCGGAGTATAACATGTCGGAGGATAACATGTCGGAGGATGTCGGAGTTCGGTCAAGTGATAAACTTGACCGAACTTCCTGCGTAGCTTCTACAGCGTTCACTGCTGTGTATGGTGCGGAGCTTTTTTTATATACATAATTGCGTAACATCTGTCGCATTGCCTGGTGTAAGTACACTCTAAAAAATGTTTGCACCCTTTGGGGTGTATATCTGCCACACAACAATAATAGTCATCTGCCTTGACGCATTTCCTTTCTTTAACGCTGCGAGCCTGGTACTTTCCAGTAACGAACGGCATGCGCGTTATCAGCATGCCATAGCATTCCCGA